>NC_138725.1:11372148-11524648 GCF_965113295.1 Leuciscus leuciscus | reverse complement strand
CCAGTTTGTAAAAACATACAAATCCTTTTGTAAAGTGTCTGAATTTAGTCTATGTGTGTGAGTGCTGTCAGATAATAATAAATGTTCAGAGAATGCTTTCTATTGTCTTCAAGCTCGTCAAATATGAAAAAGAAAAAGAAAAAAAAAAACTTTCTGCTTGAAAAGTGTTCAGTTGTCCAGTTATTCTGGTCAATTTCATAAGAACCACTAGTTTTTCAGTAGACGGTTTCTATTATTTTGCTGGTTACTGCTCATATAGAAGATTGTCTTTTAGTTTCATCAAATTGATCTGTTGTCATCTAACAATAATATACAATGCAGATTTATTAACCTCAATCCATCTTATATAAGCCCCAATGGAAAAACATTAAAATCATTAATAGACCAACATCACAACAGACCATCACCTCTGCCCTCTTTGGTTCATATAGTTAAGTTGTTAAAAGTTGATTATTTCTTCACATGCTGAGGGAGAAATGACTTCCGACACTTAATCTGTGTGTCATCAATGTTCACTGTATAACTTGTCTTATTTTAATCTGAGAAAGTCATACATACAGTACATCATTGTCATTTGGACTGTTATTCAAACTCAGGGGATTTCTCTATCATCCAAAGCCATTTTTATTGAGTCAGAAAGTTAGTGATTCTTAATATTTAAAGAATGTTTTCTGCCAAAATTACGAGAACATTCATCAAATACACTGATAAAAATGATTATGTTGTTAAGTTAATAGTTCTATGAATAAGTAAATTATATATTAGTGCTCAATTCAAGCATGTAGAAATGAATGTGTAAATAACAACATTATAAAATTAAGTAAAGCCTACTCGACTTTTCTGGTACTGGTGTTGTCATCAAGCACTGGGGCATACATAATTAATAAGGCTGCTTTTTTTTTTTTTTTTTTTTTCTGTATTTAGTGTATCAGCAGTTTAGGTTGTTACATCCGGAGGTAATTTAGAGATTGTGGGTTAGTTAGTTAAAGTTAGTTAGTTAAAATAAAGATATTTTGAAGAATGTCATAAACCAAACCGTTGATGGACCCCATTGACTTCAGTCCATTGATTGTCTGGTTACCAACATTCTTCAAAATATCTCCTTTTGTGTTCAACAGAAGGAAGAAATCATAAATGTAGCTCTCCTGAAGTTATTAACCCTCCATTTTATTTATTTATTCATTTATTATTTTCACAAGTAATATCTGTGAAAGTAATGCAATTATTAACCTGGGATAAACTGTAATTTCACTGTGAAACTGTTAACAGTGTGTTGAATATATCAATCACAAGTTTTGATGCATCGAGTTTAAGAGCAACACAACTTTTGAATTTGCTAACATTACCCTGAAAAAAATGTGTAGAAATTACTTTGAAACATTTTTTTTTTCATTCGGAAATGACTACCGGTAATTACTTGTACATTTCACAAGTAATTACAAAAGAAACAGCTAAACAAAGGACTTTCTGCATTGACACAAGGCTTGCTGTCTTCCATATCTTTAATAATATTTTATTTTTAATATTTGTCATGTCTGTGTGCTGCCCTGTGTGTGTAATAAGCAGTGTGTGTGTGTGTGTGTGTGTGTGTGTGTGTGTAATAAGCAGAGTGTACATGCATTGTGGAGCCACCTACAGGCGCACATTACTAACACACTCTTTAAATAACAAAAATAATACTGTGCCATTGACTTTAGAGCAGGTTTCAGTTGGTCAATGGCTCTATTTTTAGTTCCTCCCCACATTGAAACATTGTGATGTCCCAGATCCGGCCCACATCTGGGCCACAAGCAGGCCATAGCAATGCCACATGTCAGAAGAGAGCAAATAAGCCACATTTGGACCTTATCTGAGCCACAAAACCTCTTTATTTTAATTTATTTTTACTGTTGGTACCATTTTAGGATGCCAAATTACTTATTCTGACTTGTGTTGGTGAGAAAAGAGAGACTGTGGAGTGCTACCCAAATTACATTTAAAAAAAAATGGTGTTTAACAGGTGTCAATTAACTTAGCATTCACAAAAAAACAAAACAATCAAACAACCTAAATTAACCTTTTTTTTTTTTAAACATATGCTTGTTTCTTCTATTGATTTTTCACATGCTGGTTCAGTTCACACACACAAACGGCTTCCTCACAGTACATACGTCATCATCCCAGTAGCCATCTGTTGCAAGAAAGAAAAAAATGTTGTTTTTATCATTTTTATATTATGAAAAACTAAATAATGTTTGTTTGTGAACATTACAAGCACTTACTTGAATATTTCAGCTCAAGGCAGTGCTCATTGTACCCGTCATCATCGGGCTCGTCAGGCGACCAGTATTCAAAGTTCATTTTGGTTCCATCACTCCAGAGCCAAACTCCCTCCTGTGAACAGAAGAGAAAAAAGACATTGTGTTTATGTCCACAGCTTATATAGCTTCATTTTATCTTTATTCGTCTAAAAGAAGATTCCTCATGAACCCTAACCCCATCTCCACGTTAAAAATGTCAGAAATCTAAACAGAAATTATTTCACAAACAGGGTGTCAGTGAAGCATATGTGAAGAATATTTAAGACAGGGCTAAATTGCTCAATTAACTCTATCAGCCATCTATTTTACATCAAGTTTCACAATCGTTTCACTCGAGTATGGCATAATCATGGTGAGTGGCGCCCATCTCAAGGCCCTAAACTAACTATTCAAAACATTTTAAAAGCAGATCTATCTTTATGCATTTTGAAAAAAAAAAAGTTTTAATGTAAATATAACTGTAAATGCCCACACAGTAACATCCCCAGTGTTAAATCATCTCTACTCAGAGCACATATGGTCCCACTCTACACAGTCTTAAGCCGTATTCAGACAGCAAATGTTTCTCATGGGGTTGTGAGGTATTTTCAACATTTACAGGGGTAAGTCAGTGATTTTATTGCCTTGGAATCCAGAATGTCAGTGTTTTTCTCTCACCATCCGCGTAAAAATCCCCGGCTGAATTACCTACTGTTTATTGACAAACGTTAAGGTCACGTGAGGATTTAATTGCCGTCCGAATCCATATCTCTGAGTTTACAAGAAGAGATCATTTCAAAATTCACTGTTTAAATAATTTATTGACCACTGCATAACACCATAACTGCTGCACTTCACATATTTGCATGCTGTAACGGAACAGCTGCGGTGATGAAATGCTGGCTGTATGTATACTGGCCTAATCCTCCGGTCAGAGAAGACGCAGCAACTTCTTTCCTTTAGATGAATTTATTGGTCTTTTACAACTCTACAGGGCACTGTAATATGTGTATGTGTGGTTTGTGATGCCTGCAGAAAATAACAACAGTAAAACAATATTAATACTAATTAAAGTTCAGTGGCATCAATGGTAATAATGATACAATAACATGAATTACAACAGATATGAACAGTGTGTAATACTGCAAATCGCCACTAGGGGTCAGTGTAGGATCATTAAACAACACCACAGCTTCGCGCCACGGGTAGGTCACGTGACCAAGCTAAACTGAAAAAAAAAGTCAACTACCGATCTGTAATTTGACACATTAACGTCAAAATAATAACGACCTCAATAAACAAAGCTACACAGCTAAATAAACAGTAGAATAAGGAAATAAAATGTGAGGTAATTAACTACATGTCGGGCCGTCTGTTTCACGGGGGTCAGCAACACATGCTAAATAGGAAGTTAACAAATAAACATATTACCCCGGTAATATTAATAGATCGCGCCACATTCAAATATATAAACAACATCTACTCATCATGTAACTTACATCATCACCGACGCACACTGTTGTACAAAGTAATAATGAAGACCACGGACTGTCGGTGGAAGGCCAACTATTGACTACACAGGAAAATTTTCCCGAACACACTGCGCATGCTCAAACAGTCCCTCAGACTCTGTATGAAGCAGCTTGCTGTGACGTGACCTCCTCACAGCAGGGAATTCACAACAGCCGCCCCCACATTCATGTATGAATGTGTAGAAGAAGTACAAGTCCCTGCTGTTGTTAAAGGTCCCTGTTGCACACGTGGTCCTCTGGCATTTTGGGAAGAGGTACTAACTTGGTAACCGGACGAGTGTAAACTGCCCCCTTGATTTTGACATCCGCTGAACGAACTGTCCCATCTCCACTGGGATGAAGTTTAATGACCTTTCCTATGGGCCAAAGTGCCCTAGGAAGCTGGGAATCTACTACCATAACCACTTGGTCTGCAGTGAGGGCAACAGTAGGGGTCCTCCACTTATGGCGGCGCTGAAGGTCAGGAAGGTACTGGTGGGTGAATTGGCTCCAGAACCGGTCTGCCAGGATTTGGCTATGTCTCCAACGGCGGTGGCCTAGAAGATCACTGGAACCATATGCAGCCTGTGGAAGCGATGCGTCGTGCCGCCCCATCAGCAGCAAGTTAGGCGTTATAGGATCGGGGTCAGCCAGGTCGGAAGAGGAGTATCCCAAAGGCTTTGAATTAAGTATGCCCTCTACTTCCACTAGGACAGTCGCCAATACCTCCTCTGATACGACTTGATCCCACAACACAACTTGGAGGGAAGCTTTCACTGACCTTACTTCCCTCTCCCACGCGCCACCGAAATGGGGTGAAAGAGGAGGATTGAATTTGAATGTTATGCTTTGGTCGGCCAACTGTTGCTTCAATGTGGGATCGAGATCTTCCAGTGATTCTTTGAGCTCTCTGTCTCCCCCCCGGAAGTTGGTACCTCGGTCACATAAGATCTCGTATGGCTTGCCTCGTCTTGAGATGAATCGGCGCAAGGCCAGTAAGAACGAGTCTGTGTCCATGTGTGGCAACAGATCCAGGTGGACACATCTTGAAGTAAGACATTTAAATATAATGCCCCACCGTTTCTCGTGCCTTCTTCCGATTTTCACTGTATAAGGCCCAAAACAGTTGACTCCGGTGGACCAGAACGGGGGTTTGTTGATCCGGAGCCGTGCAGCAGGCAGATCGGCCATCATTGGTGTTACTGGGTTGCTCCGCCACAAACAGCATTCTGCACAGTGTTTCTGGTGTTTCTTAATTACCTGTCGACCACGTAAGATCCAGTAATTTCTCCGGATCCCAGCAAAAGTTCTCTCAGTACCAGCGTGGTGCAGACGGTTGTCGTAATCCTTCACCAACAGCTGTGTGATCGGATGCTCAGGGCTGATGACAACAGGGTGAAGACTGCCTTCAATCAGATTCTCTGCTTTGCGTAGTCGACCACCAACCCGAATGAGGCCTAATGCTTGGTCGTAGTCAGGGCTTAGAGCACTTAAACGGCTGCCTGAATGGACTGGTTTGCCCTGTTTAAGTGCCTTTAATTCTTCCGGGAAACTATCGGATTGTATCCTTCTTAGCAGAGTAGTCTCCATCTCAATACGGTCGACGGCAGACATAGCTGGAGCAGCCGCCCCATGAAGGAACTGATATGTAGCCTGCAGTAGTTCAGTCCATGTATCATACTTAGCAGGATCGGGCTCATCACTGCTGATAGTAGACATGTGGCCACAGAAGGTTTGAGCTCTCAACTCATCTGGTTCCTCTATGTGCACTGAGGGGTTCACTGGCCAGTGATCTGAGGACTGATACAAGAATGAAGGCCCCTGACTCCAACAGTTTGGCTGGGACAATTCAAGGAGAGTCTTCCCGCGAGTGATATCATCAGCGGGGTTCAAGTCCGTGTTAATGTATCTCCATGACCCGGGCTTGGTAAGATCAAGTATCTCAGTAACTCTTGTACCAACGAATACTTTGTACTGGTTGGACTCTGGCTGTATCCAGCTCAGTACGGTTGTTGAATCTGACCACAGCACTACGGATTGGATGGACAAAGTCAGTTCGGTCTGGAGCACTTTGGCCAGCTGGGCTCCAGTGAGTGCAGCACATAATTCCAGTCGCGGCATCGTCTGTTGTCGTTTGGGTGCAACCTGCGACCTGGCCATAATGAATGACACAGTGATGCGTCCCTCTGGATCCTCCACTCGCAGGTAGGCGACTGATCCGTACGCCTTCTCTGAGGCATCACAAAAAATGTGAATCTGCCTCACTGATGAATCATTGTCAGCAGCTTCTGGAACATAACAACGGGGAAGAACTATGTTCTGCAATTGAGGGAGCTCACCTTCCCAGGCCTGCCACACTGGAAGTAACTCATCTGCAATAGGCTCGTCCCACTGTCTTTCTGTAGCCCACAAAGCCTGAACCAGGACTTTAGCATGGGTAGTGAAGGGGATTATGTATCCGAGCGGGTCGTATTGTGAGGCAAGTACCCTATATACATTTCTCATGGTGGGCTGTTTAGGCGTCACAGGCTGACATTTATAACCCAGTGTGTCTGTCATGCAATGCCAAACCAGGCCCAGAGTGGACTCCCTCGGGTCATCTCCTTCAGCGGTTAGCCAGAGCTCAGATGTTGTTGATCGTGCCTCAGTTGGGAGGTGAGAGATTACCTCTGTCCTGTTGGATGCCCACTGCCTTATTTCAAATCCACCCTTCGCTAGGAGGGCTCTCAAGCGGTCGAGAAGATCCTTTGCCTGCTGTGGCGTGCGGAGCGATTTCAGGCAGTTATCCACATAGAATGAGGTAATTACCGTCTCCAGCAGGTCTTCGTTGCCGCTCTGGTGATCACGAACGTGACGCTGCACAGCGTATATAGCGCAGCACGGACTGCAAACCGTGCCAAATGGCAGGACACGCCACTCATAGATATCAGGTGACCTGTCTCTCTCCATGTCGCGCCAGAGGAAGCGGAGGAGTGGGCAGTCCTCAGGAAGGAGTCTGATCTGATGGAACATTGCCCGTATGTCTCCGCTGATAGCGACGGCATGTTCTCGAAACCTGAGCAGAACTCCTAATAGTGACGGTCCAAGGGAAGGCCCTGGTAGCAGGTCATCATTCAGAGCACTCTCCTGGTAGCGAAAGGAGCAGTTAAATACCACCCTTGCCTTTCCGTTATGATGTACTAAGTGGTGTGGAATGTACCAGGATTCGGCAGAGCGACTGGCCTCCTCACTGGTGATCCGCTCAGCATATCCCACCTCCACTAGCTTGTGTATTTCCTGGTTGTAAACTTTAGCAAACTCAGGATTGGTAGATAGTCGGGTGCAGACTGCTACTGGTGCTCCTATCGGTCCTGCACGTACTGAGTGGATCGGAGTTATTAAATGAGGATGGTCAGATCCAATCAGTAGCATTGGCTGCACCTTAGTGAATGTGTGTAGGGGGACTCCTTTCAGGTGGTTGTATTTCCTTGCTAATTTGTCACCTGGACATGACTGCTCAGCCAGCTGGAGTTCGGTTGCAGTGAAAGCTTGATTGATGGAGTGATAAGTGCATGGTTTTGTGTCAGCGGACACCTCAAATGACACTGCCATTCCCTGGAGCTGCAATACATCCTGTCTGATGGTCTTCAATTTGAGTGACTCCACTTCCCCGCTCAACCCAAGGTGTTTGACCGCAGCAGCCAGAATCACAGTGCGCTCAGAGCCGTCATCCAACACTGCATGTGTTTTTAGTGTTCTCTTGCCATGACGGAGCAGCACTGGTACCACTTTTAACATGACACGCCCTGAGTGGCTGGCGTGATCCAGATACACTGCATTTGTTGGGGTACTGACAGTGAGGATGTTTAGCTGCGGGTCTTGGGCCACAACTTCATGAAGTATCAGCAGGTGTTGTTTGTTGCACATGGAGCAGAGTTTCTTTAGGGTGCAGCTCTCTGGAGAGTGTCCACGCCCACATCTCCAACATTTTCCTTTGTCCTTTATCCAGGTGGCTTTCTCTTCAGTAGTAATTCTTTCGAACTCTGCACAGCCATTGAGGTAATGATCCTGGGTGGTCCTACAATACGGACAATAGGGCTTAAAACGCTCCCTCCCTTTGTTTGTGGGCTGATCTTTCTTTGAACCCAACTGGAGGTTGGTCCGTTGTCGCTGTGGAGAGGTCTGCTGATGTTTGACTGTTGTAGAGTCACTGCTGAAGTAAACAGAGGCTGGTTTGACCCACTGTGATTTACTTGCTTTATTCTCTCTCAGTGTGATACGACTGGGATCAGATGTGTTGGATTCTGCTGCACGTCGAGACACCTGGAGCACCTGAACCTTCATATCCAGCCATTCAGCGAGGTCGGGTAAGGTGTATGTCTGGTCGCTCCCACTGCGGATGATGCCTCTTTTAATACAGAATTCAGCAAAGCTATCCCTGTAGTTACCAGGCAACTTACCAAGGAGGGTGTCTACGTGGGAGCCGCACTGCAGTTCAGACTGAGCAGGACCGTCCATGCGACTTAGCATCCCCACCAGAGTGTTTACAGCTGAAGAAAAATCTTCGAAAGCCTTTACGTCGCCAGGTTTCACAGGAGGAGAGCTCAATATGGTCTTTAATTCTCCCTGTACCAACTGTCTTGGCTGCCCATATCGATGCTGCAGAGCGTCCATTGCACTGGAGTATGGTGTGGGGTCATGTATGTATCTCTTTGCCATTTGGTAGGCGCTAGGCAGTTTGAGATGATCAAGTAATACTTGGTATTTATAATCTTCAGTCAAATGTCGGTGTGGACCAAGTAAACTATCCAGTCCCCTTTTCAGCATGATGAAATCACTCTCCCTTCCAGAACTGAAGAGAGGCAGTTTGGGCTTTGGAATACCATATGAGGCTGCAATAGCCATTTCTGTCATGGTGAGTGTTGCAGGATTGTTGTAGGGAGAAATGTATCCTGGTGCTGTAGGTGAGGCAGCCCTTTGAGTAAGCTGTGGGTAGTGTGCAGCTGAATGAAGTCCAGACTGGTATGGCTGTGATTGAACTTCAGGGAGATATCTGGTCTGTGGAAGTGAATAGGCTACTCCTAGATCAGTAGGTGGCTGATAAGGAGGGATAGAACGGGATGGTGTTATTATCTCTGGTTGTTTGAGTGAAGCAGGTTGAAATCCAAGCTGTGGTCCAGGTTGAGGAGTGATCTGATGCTGGACATATCGAGGATAAGTCTGCTGTTGTACAGTTGTGAGTAAGGGCTGAGGTACACCTTGAGACTGTGTAGGTGCGTATGTCCGCAGGGCTGCATGCTGGTTTGGCAGATACACTGTTGAGGGTGTCTGTTGAGCTGGTTGGTGCCCTGACTGGACGTGCTGACCTGCATGCTGGACGGGCAGAAAAGGTGAATATGTTCGCTGAGTAAGCGGGGTGTGGTGAGCAGACTGAACTGCAGGCAGTTGTGGAAACTCTGGCACTGGTCCAGTTAGGGTAGCTGAATAGCGATTAGACTCACTGAGGTCTAGTGGTTGTGCTGCTACCTGGACGGATGGCTGCAGAGCTCTGGTAGCCTGAGTTGTTGAGCTGAGCTCTCCCTGCTGTATGGGCTGTGCTGTAAGTGGGTAAGGTTCACTGTTGTCTAAGAGCTGACAATAACCTTCATTAGCTGATTTCCAAATCATCCGATGATCCATGAGGGGTGATACTCTGGGCCATATCTCTTCACCGTGGTGAATATGAGGAAGGCTCGAGCTCCGGAGAGGATATGATAATTTGGATGGATGCTGTTGAGTGTGAACTTTACATTTAACACTGTCCATGGCTGACTGTAGTTGTTTCATCTGCCTAGTTATGTCTTTCATGCGGGCTTCCATCCCTTCCAGCATGAGATCTTCTGACCCAGTGTGCAGAATATGGTCTGGAGGCTCTTCCTCTTGCGCTTCTATCATTTGATGTGTGGCATCACGTCTATGCAAATTGCCAGGGTTATCAATGACAAAGTCGCGAAGGTGCCTGGGGAGTTGGTGAGACCGGCTTGGGCGGGACACAACTGAAGGTTGTTCATCTGTTTGGTTGCTGGAAGTTGCCATGGCGCAGTTATACACACAATCCGGCTCGAAGGACCACTTGTAACGGAACAGCTGCGGTGATGAAATGCTGGCTGTATGTATACTGGCCTAATCCTCCGGTCAGAGAAGACGCAGCAACTTCTTTCCTTTTGATGAATTTATTGGTCTTTTACAACTCTACAGGGCACTGTAATATGTGTATGTGTGGTTTGTGATGCCTGCAGAAAATAACAACAGTAAAACAATATTAATACTAATTAAAGTTCAGTGGCATCAATGGTAATAATGATAAAATAACATGAATTACAACAGATATGAACAGTGTGTAATACTGCAAATCGCCACTAGGGGTCAGTGTAGGATCATTAAACAACACCACAGCTTCGCGCCACGGGTAGGTCACGTGACCAAGCTAAACTGAAAAAAACCCGTCAACTACCGATCTGTAATTTGACACATTAACGTCAAAATAATAACGACCTCAATAAACAAAGCTACACAGCTAAATAAACAGTAGAATAAGGAAATAAAATGTGAGGTAATTAACTACATGTCGGGCCGTCTGTTTCACGGGGGTCAGCAACACATGCTAAATAGGAAGTTAACAAATAAACATATTACCCCGGTAATATTAATAGATCGCGCCACATTCAAATATATAAACAACATCTACTCATCATGTAACTTACATCATCACCGACGCACACTGTTGTACAAAGTAATAATGAAGACCACGGACTGTCGGTGGAAGGCCAACTATTGACTACACAGGAAAATTTTCCCGAACACACTGCGCATGCTCAAACAGTCCCTCAGACTCTGTATGAAGCAGCTTGCTGTGACGTGACCTCCTCACAGCAGGGAATTCACAACACATGCGTTTTAAAGATGTACACTTTTTTTACCAAAAGGCTGGGAAGTATTTACAAGAACAATATTTCATCACCGCTCCACCTCAGCGACAGGAGGAAAAAAAAAACGTAAACTTTGGGCCGTTACAGCAATACAATTTTAAAATGTATACATAAAAAATATAAACCAAGCAGCTTTATTTACCTCATGTAAACAAGAGGCTGCATTAACTTATTTCTGCTAATTTCCATATTTTAAAAATGTCATCCATCATGTTGAGATAAAAATGGTTTAAAAACCATTTAAAGCGTGTCTAGCTTCCAATTTTGAAAGAGATTTAAATAATCACATAATAAATAGGACATTATTTTTATATCTTTAAATTAAATATGAATATATCAGATTATTCCAAGCATATGACATTTTATGGCACCTATTATGCCCCTTTTCACAAGATGTAAAATAAGTCTCTGATGTCCCCAGATTGTGTATGTTAAGTTTTAGCTCAAAATACCCAACGGATAATTTTTTACAGCATGTTTCAAATGTCATTTTTTGGGGCTCAGAAAAATCCGCTGTTTTAGTGTGTATCCCTTTAAATGCAAATTACCTGCTGCTGCCGGCCCAGGGGGCGGAGCCTCACGAGCTCACGCTCAGAGCCAGGACAATCTCATCTGATAATATCAAAACAGAAACTCTCAGTAGCGGTGTTCATTTCGACTGGGACAATAATGCCCACAGAGGCAGAGAATATATGCTGTATGGAATGGAATAGAATAGAATAGAATAAGGGCATTTATATAGCACTTTCATATGTACTACTGTACACCCAAAGCGCTTTACAATCATATCAAGGGATCTTTCCTCAACCACCAACAGTGTGCAGCATCCACTTGGATGGAGATAGAACAGGTATAGTTTAGTTTAATTACGGTTATTTGTCATCTGCTTTTATCCACTATTAATACAAGCCTGCTGTAGTAGACCCCATCCGAATGATGACCAAAATATACTGATGAGTTCAATTAAGTTTATTGTACATCACACAAAAGATGAAGCCTTAGTTTTACTCCAGAAAATCACTGTAAGAGCCGACTAAACACAGTATAAGAAGTGCGCATTAAAGTCTTATCCATAAACTCTCTCTCTCTCTCCCTTTCATTATCAACAACATACACAGCGAAGTACACAAAACACTCGTTATAACTAACAGTGAACAAATATAAACACACCTTTTCAGTGGGTGCTAAATAAACTGGTAAACCTTATATCCGTAAAATGACTCGATGAGCTGTCTTCATAAAGTGCATGCTCTCACTTTCATTTCTGCCGTGGTCAGTAACGTTAGTCCTGTCGCTCTGGAGACCGTAAAGCTGGATCACAAACAGTACTGATCCATCTTCGAGTAACAACGAATGTAAATGAAGACTGCTATGTTCATTCTTACATCCAACAACAAAACACCTCAATCGCTTAGGAGACATTCTTGTCTACAGCGGCTCAAGCGTCGAACAATGGCGGACTCTGTGTCCAGCTCACTCAGGGCGGGTCTATGCTCAAACTGCAGTGTCAATCAACAGTCGTGGGAGGGGCCTGTGCAAAGTGACGTCACATTGCCCCGAATCTGAGAACAGTTTGTTCTGAGACAGTGCTCATGATTTATGGAGATTTTTAAAAAAGCACTTGGTGGATTTTTATCATTATAGGGTGATTGTGTACACACACTGCCAACACACATTTATGTTCAAACACCATGTAAAAGTGAATTTTGCATAATAGGTGCCCTTTAAAGCAGACAATCATGTGACCACATGAGCAGTGCGTTCCTGGGTTTGTGGATCACAAAACTCCTCCAAATCATCATCTGAATGCATGAGTTTCATCACTGAGGTGACATGCAAATTCATTTTTACAGATGTCACATAAGACATTAAATCTCTGAAGATCTCAGCAGAGGAGGATTAAACAACTCCACAAACAGCATTACTAAATCACATCTAAATTTAGAATGTCTGATCTGTGGCAAGTAGGTTAGGTTAGGTAGTTTTATTTCATACCCGTAGGTAAATTTGTTATGCAGTAAAAAAGAATTCAGTTGTCCACACATAATAGACATAACAACATACAACTAATACACATACAACTTTACAAGTAAGCATCATGACAAACTGCACCGCAACACATAAATCTTTGCTATCCATATTAATTTACAAATCCTAAAACTTCTCTCGTACTAATATTATTTAAAACTTCAATTGCGGCTGGGACAAAAGTATTCCTGTACCGTCTTGTTTTCCATCTTGAGGCTGCAAACCGGCGACCAGACGGAAGTAACTTAAAATCAATACGTAAGGGATGCGACAGATCACTCAAGACAGTACTTGCTTTCCGATACAGCTGTTTTTTATAAATACATCCTAAATTCCTTTGATTTACACCTATTATTCTACTCGCCCACCTTACAATTTGGTTTAAAGAGTTTTTGTTCTTTACTGACAGGCTTCCATACCACACCCCAATGGAGAATGACAGAACTGATTCAATAAAAGCAGAGTAAAATAATGTCAACATGCGTCTATCAATATGAAATTTTGCAAGTTTCCTAAGGCAACTCAAACGTTGGTGACCCTTTTTACATACCATTTCGCTATTCAGCTCGAATGACAATTTAGAATCTATAACTATACCAAGATATTTAACATTCTCTACCTGATCCACAGCCTCCCCTTTAATAATCGTAGTGACATGATTAACAGGGCGTGTTCTAAAATCAATAATCATATCCTTCGTTTTAGTAATATTTAATTTTAGATAGGAATCATCGCACCAGGTTACAAAATCCTCTACAACTGGACCATGGCCAGACTCATCCCCCTGTAGCAGGCTCACTATCACTGTATCGTCAGCAAACTTGATAAATATCCTATTTTCGTGTGAGCTTTGACACATGTTGGTGTATAGAATGTATAATAAGGGCGAAAGAACACAGCCTTGTGGAGATCCTGTGGATAAACTTAGTACATCAGAAAAGCTACCATTTACTTTTACCCTCTGCGTTCTATTGGTTAAAAAGTCTAGTAACCATCCCACTAAATTGTGGTTCAACTTAAAATATTCTAACAGTCTCCTAGCTAATATGTGGGGTTGAATAGTGTTAAAAGCAGACGCGAAGTCAATGAACAACAATCTTGCGTGAGTATTTTTCCCCTCTAGATGCTTAGTCAGTAAATTTAATAACATAAGTGAAGCATCCTCAACACTTCTATTTGCTCTGTATGCAAATTGCAAAGGATCGAGGACTTGTCCAATCTTACTTAAAAGCTCAGATTTTACTAATTTCTCGAATGATTTCATCACTAAAGAGGTGAGGGCAACTGGTCTCAGGTCATTTAACACTTTAGGCTTGTTACATTTGGGAACAGGAATAATAATAGACTTTTTCCACAGGTTAGGTACTTTTTGTACCCGTAGTGACCAATTAAAAATATAAGAAAATATTGAAGTTAGTTGCTTCGCACAGTGCTTTAAAATTCTCCCACCTATATGGTCTGGACCCGGACTCTTGTTCTCCTTAGTGGAGAGAAAAATTTTCTCCACTGCTGCCTGTTCTAAGACCATATGGGAATCATCATTACACAGGCATCTTAGTTCTTCTACCTCATTTTTAAAATCAAAACTCTCAAACCTAGAATAAAACATATTAAGAGCATTTGAAAAGTAATCATTTGATCTAAAACCGTCAATACACACAGTACTCTTGTTTACATTATGCTGTATACCCGCAATTGTCTTCATACCCGACCAAGCTGAACCTAAGTTATTATCTGCCAAGTTTTTTTCTAACTTAACTTTATATGCTTGTTTAGCTTTAAAGATCTCTGTTCTAACCTCCTTCCTCGCTGTTGCCCTCTCTAATCTATCCCCCTGCCTATAGGCTAATTGCTTGTTCCTCAAACTTGATTTGACTGATTTTGTCATCCATGGTTTAGTATTAGAGAAAACCTTAAATTTACATGTAGGCACAATCATATCCTCACAAAAGGTTATGTATGAACAAACGATATCAGTCAGTTCATCAATATGTTCACAAGAGTCTTTGAAGACCTCCCAATCTGTACAATCAAAGCACCCTTGTAAACGGGCGGTAGAGTCATCTGACCACATTTTAACTTCTCTTGTATGGGGTTGTTCTCTCTTGAATAATGGTCTATAAATAGGAAGGAGCTGTACACAAGTATGATCAGCAGATCCCAGTGCTGACAAAGGTACAGACTTATAAGCCCCCTTTATATTCCCATAGCAGAGATCCAGCGTCTTATATTGTCTTGTTGGGCACGTGATGTACTGGTAAAAATTTGGCAAGGACTTTTTAAGTGACACATGATTAAAATCTCCCAAAATAAAATTTGGCGCCTCTGGTGAAATGTTTTGAAGTCCTTGAACAACATCAGATACAGTGTTCGATGCAATGACGTTGTTTGCTTTGGGGTGAATGTACACAACAGTTAGAAAAATTTGTGGAAATTCTCGTGGCAGATAAAATGGACGAAGAGATACCGACAATAACTCCATATCGGGTGTACAAATGTTCTCCCGAACAGTCACAGAAGTACAATAGCGTTTGTTGACATAAAGGCATACACCCCCACCACGGGATTTACCTGTAATTTCTGCGTTCCTGTCTGTGCGAAATGGAATGCCGAAACCATCAACACTCAAGCCGTTGTCCAAATCCTGCTCAGTTAGCCAGGATTCTGTGAATGCCATTGCACAGCTGTTTCTGTAATCCTGCAGGAAACGAACATTACCTTGCAACTCGTCGAGTTTGTTCCGTAGTGACTGTACGTTTCCCACGATCAATGACGGCAGAGCGATACGTGTCAGCTGTTTACTCCGTAGTCGCTGACGAACACCTCCCCTTTTCCCTCGCTTTCTTTTCTTAACTTTCCCAGCATCATCTCCCGGTGCAGAATTACAATTCTCCCTCCGAAGTATGCCGCCTGGAAGTTTAGAAAGCGGGTACTGACCGCTGAGTAGACTCGGTGAGTTCCAAGCCAATAGTTGATCCCTGGTGTACTGAATCCTCGGAGCCGGCACCATAGTTCCATAGCAAACGAGATTCAGGTCAAACAAAATCCAACAAACGATTAAAATGATCAGCTCCATCTGACCCAACGGATAGTTTGTGTTAAGCACACTTTGTCATGAGAAAAAAAACACAAACTAAACATAAAACATACACATAGACTCTTCAAAACAACAAAATAGGACGCCGAGTTTTTCCTTCTGCTGGTCGCCGCGTGCGCATGCGCCTTTTCAGCTCTGTCTCATTCTCTACAAGTAAGTATTGTCAGAGAAAATACTCTATTAATAACAAATAACATTATCTGGTCACTATTACTAATAGGATTAGTGACTTATTCTACTTCAAGATGGTGAAAACTTTATCACCTGATTGTTTTTATTTCTGGCAACAAATGATGTTTTAGTAAACGCTATAACAAAGACCACAGACTCACATGAAAAGCCAAGAGTCAAACTGCCCAACTAGCAAACACTGATCACCATCATGAGAACTTCTGCTGACGTCTGACAGAAATAAAGTCAGTCTGGTTATTAATAGTCTGGTTTATATAAATAGAACAACCGGCTGAATGTACATTATTCCTTACTTAGCAGTGATGACTTAACACTGGGGATTTTGCTGTGCAGTAGCACAAAAAGCATAATCAAAATAATATTTGCATACTTCAACAGCATCATGACCTCCGATCCAGGCACGAACTGCGCTCGGAGCTGTAGAACCAAACAACCTCTGTATAAAAGTGTACTCCTCTACGCTGTGTGCAGAAGCAAGGTTCCCATCCAAGTCCAAACAAATATTCTGTAGAGACATGAGCAAACATAAATGTATAAAATGAATGTATAGCTTTAAATTAATATTCCAAAATCTGTGACATGCCTTTAATTGACATTGAAATAATTTGTACTCATGTACTTTATTTTTTGCCTTATTCTGTCTTTAGAGGCGAGACTACTTTTCTATAAAAGGTTCTTGTTATATCGTACATATAGATTAGATATAACTTCACATATATTACGTTTACAATATATTTAGTGATCCTCTCATGACAACATGAAATGTGTTGTGTCTGTATTCTTATCAGAGTGATGTATGTTCGCCCCCAGAACTCCACTGTAATTTATTTACTGTGGACATATTTTTGTTTTTAAACTGAGAAACAAGTTGAAATTATTTTCCTGCAATAATTAACAGGTGTCACAGATGTTGACAGAGCTTAAGTTGTATTTAACCAAGAATATACTTCTATGATTTTTATGTCATATTACAAGCTGAATGTATCATACCTCTGCATCAATCCACGTGCTACGTTCATTGAAAAACTTGAAGCATCTGCATCCATAGGCAGACCACCCGTTCATACACACTGTTAAATGGAAGTTTTATTTTTTATTTTTTTATTTTTTTGTTCATCATTAATGACCATTTATGCAATTAAATGATTTTCATTTAAAGGTACACTATAGGTACAACATTTCTAATCCCTCAGTTCCCCCCATCTCTAAGAATCAGAGCCCATGTTAGTTCTTGTTGTTTTACGATCTCTGTCTCATTCTCTTTTCTCCAGCAGACTCTCCTCCGTTCACCGTTTGATTAAATCAGGAGATTTATCTGCTCCATGATTTCTTGTTTGTTGTGACAACTAACCCTGCCACTAACTAACCACTAACTTACTTCTGCCACTAACTAACCTCTGCCACTAACTAACCACTAACTTACTTCTGCCACTAACTAACCTCTGCCACTAACTAACCACTACCTAACCTCTGCCACTAATTAACCTCTGCCACTAAGTAACCTCTGCCACTGACATGAATGAAGAATGGTGACATGGGTCATATACCGCAATGCATTCTGGGTGCATCTTACAAAACTCATCAGTGGCTCCCAAAATGCATTGCGTCATAAAGCATGTCACCGTCATTGAGATTCATGTGCTGCTTCTTGAATGTTGAGTGTGTCTCAATGAAAAATATTTGAAATGTATAGTTTTTTTTTTAAAGGTCCCATGACATGCTACTTTTTGTAGGCTTTAATATAGGCCTTAGTGGTCCCTAGTACTGTATCTGAAATCTCTTTCCAAAAATTCAGCCTCGGTGCAGAATTATAGCCACTACAAGCCAGTCCCAGAATGAGCTTCCTTCAGACAGGCCGTTTCGGTGTCTGTAGCTTTAAATGATAATGAGGAGGAGAAAGGCGGCGCAAGGTGGAGGGTGGGTGTGGCCTTGACCATCTTGCGCAACGGTACCATGCACGTTTACGTTGGATATATTGCAATGGCACGAAGACACGCAGTCGTTCAAGCATTTCAGTTTGACCCAGAATCTGATCCGGATGGAGAAGCAACGGATGAAGAAGTTGCAACTCAGCGGCTCCAGCAGGACGTTTCCGAATGGTTAGTTTAAAATATTATGTCTGGATACGGTACTTTATTCGGATGGTTTACAGTTATTATCATGTAGCTAACGCTAACCTACTGTTGCCTTTTCATGAGAGATCTGTAACGTCTGTATTTATCTTATTACAATTACATCAAGCTCTGCGATCTTGAAATGCGGATATCGTGCGCGCCATATAACCAACAGGAAAACGGTTATCCAAATAACAAAGAAATGTACAACACTCGTGTTGCCGTTACAGTATGTGTAACTTGATGCTGTCTACCTTTACATTAGCGCAAGTAACTGCATAGCTAATGTGACAGCCACATTCTACGTGTAAGAAGCCAGGTAACCATAAACAGTAAAGCAACACACTTATATATCATTTGTTGACTTACTTGTCCGAGGTGTGTAGCTGTGTGTACCCTTCGGTGTTCATTTGTACATCCAATTATTGAGCAATTATTATGCTTCGCTCGCACAAAAGCCATGATATCTCTCGTGGACAAACTAAAATCGCGCACGTTCTACTTCCTAGCTCATTTTCTCATGGGCGGAAAATATTCTCTGGGCGGGCAAAGCAGAGACAGGGGAGGTAACATTTCTCCTTATAACGTTAAAGGAGGAGATTCAAGATCAGCCTAATCGAGCTTCCATGTTCTCAAAGGCAGAGAAAAATAGCAAAAGCTCGATTTACACCGATTGAAATTTCTAGAAACTTTGGGACCATATACAGGCTAGGGGAACTCATATTATTGTCATGGGACCTTTAATATACAGTTTTTTTTTATTTAAATACTGTTGAACGTCATTCTGTTGAAATATTCGTATTAATTATATTCAATAATCAATTATATGAAAATTATAACACATATGAAGGTCTAGAAGAGATCACCTGATCAGAGCACTACATGATGATTTTATAGTTATCGTCATCATCAAGTAGTGGACATCATCTGATTACATGTTCTCTTATTGTTCCTGCCATAACACACAGTTCCAGCAGCCATTAATACACCAAGACTCAAACTATCCAACTAAAGCAAACACCGATCACCATAATGGTGACATCAAACTTTGGAAAAAAACACGCATTGATAATCATATGGAGATATCACTGTGAGATCAACGTGTTGACTGGGTAAGGTGGATTAATGCACAGGTTTTGGACTGTTGGACTGTACTTTAGACACACACTGACAAGAGAAGTAGAAACTAGAGAAACCTTACCGCGACAACGTTCATTTCCAATAGGCTTCGTTTCCACTTAAAAAGAAAGAAATATTACATTATTAAAACAGAACTGCTAGTAGCAGCAGCAGTAGTAGTGGTACTGCTATATTATTACTACTACTACTACTACTACTACCAATAATAATAATAATAATAATAATATACTACGGATTAACACATACATTTGTTGATGTTTTTGTTATCAAAATAATAATAATACAAATACATTTATAACAATCCATAAATTTAGCTGATATAATTGTATAAATATTGTTGTTTTATTGTCTTACTGTTATGATAATAATTAAGAAACAAACTTTATTTTAGTGCACATACTATATTAAACCATTCTGATAAGTCATGACAGAGTCCCAGGTGTGCTATAGTTCATGTTAAAATATCAGTTATGATGTGAAACGTGGAATAATGCTCTTACCTGAAACACTCAAAGCTACGAGAAGACCGAGAGATAGGTAGACAGTCCAGACCGCCATTGCTTCTCAAAGAGTACTGAACTCTGCACGGAATTTAAAACAGAATTATACATAAATAATTATTAAAAATGTTTAATGGTTAAATTGTGTATTCTCATGACACAAACCAGTTCAGTAGATCAATGTGAATGTCTGGATATTGCGTTGTGCAGCTCTGGGTTATCTTTATATACTGGAGGAGAGTTAGTTTATCAGCACCTGCTCATGTTCTCACATCCTGTTCAAACACTGTGTTTCTATAGTTTGTACTTGACCCATTTCTACACAGTAAGGGTACGTTTACACGACAGGTTTTTCCTTTGAGTTTTCTGCGTGTAGACAAAACCATTGTCAAAATGATCTCCATTCATACGAATCCACGAAAACTACAAAAAACCCTGTATTCTGCTGCCAGGCCAGTAGATGGCGATGAAACACTATAGACTGAACACGTAATACGCATGTGCATGACGTCATTGTCTGCAGAGATTCGCGTTTTTGTTTTCAAAAGCTTGCACTTTGAAACCCGTAAAAAAAAAAAAAAAATACGTTTTCTGGCACCCAAAATGCCGTTGTCGTGTAAATGAACGGCCAAAATGCATTAAAAGTTTAACGTTTTTAGTTGAAAATGGTGTCGTGTAAACAGCCCCTATAATCCCCAGTGTTAAATCAACACAACTCAGATCACTTATAGTAAAATAAAATTGGTTTTATTTTAAGCAAAAATAAAAACAATTTTTGCTTCAATATAAATTTAAATTTGAAATTAAATTTGAATCAAGTTTTCAATATAAATTTGACAAGCTCTGATATATGATCTGGGGGTATTTTGAGATGAAATTTTACAGACACATTCTGGGGACACCATAGATTTATATTACATCTTGTGAAAAGGGGCATACTATGTCACCTTTAAAGTTAATGAGATAATAACGTGATTAATTAAGTGATGATTGGGCATTGATGAACACCTGCTGTTAACAAGCAGAATCACTGAAGGAAAGAGAAACACAAGAACTACAACTGACTTCAGACACAGCTTTAGATGAAATCAACTGAAGATAAAGACATTAAATCTGTGAAGGCTGACTTTATTTCTGTCACATGTACACCATATATACTTAGAAACTGAATTAAACTCTGGGGATTTTGCTGTGTACAATAATTTAAATTTACAGACACAAATAGATAAAGTGCTATAAAATTTCACTTGAAAGTGTATTTTGGATGTTTTTTTTTTGTTTGTTTTTTTCACCAGTCCAAGCTGAAAAGCCAAAAAGCGCAAATCATGAGAACATGAGCAGTTGCTGAAATCAACATTACCTTGAATATGTCAGAGTCACCTTGGATGAACGGAGGATTGTTGCTGCCGTCAGCAAATGTTGTACAAACTACAATCTGTTATAGTACATGCATGAATAAATCATTCACATTCACCTCATCTAAAGTGTAAACTATTCATCACACCTAAACGTGTTTATATCAATTTCAGCTCTTCTTTATGTACAATGTACAAACTGCATTTTTTTAACAATATATAAATATAAAGATATATATATATATATATATATATATATATATATATATATATATATATAGATAAATACACAGTACTGTGCAAAAGTCTTAGGCCACCACAGATTTTTTTGTTTTTAGGAATGTTTTAATGACCATCCACGTTTATTTTTTGTCTTTTTATAAAAATACAAACAGAAAATACAGGAAATATGTACACAAAATAAAAAAAATACAAAAAAAATACAAAAAAAAAAATTCGGAACAAAATGGCTTTCTTTAAACAAAAATATGTAGTTAAAGTAATGCAAAATGTTTTTTTAAACAAAAAAACCTTGTTGAATTGCACTAATTGAGTAAATCTGCATTGCATTAACCGTGGCTGTATTTTAATGCATTGCATTTTTAGGGCTTGTATTTTTATGGGCTAAAATTCAACATGGTTCCTTCATTTATGGGCAGTTCATACAAACTAATATTCAACAGGTAATTTCCGGTCCATTTTATTTCGCTTTATAAATTCGCTTCCATAAAATCAGTGGTTTAAATTCGACAGCAAATTCAACATTTGACATCCAGGAAGTGCAGGAATATATATATATATATATATATATATATATATATATATATATATATATATATATATATATATATATATATATATATATATATATTTTGAATTTTGTTGAATTTTTAAAATGACAGAATTTGATATTAAGTACTTGACACATTTCTATTACACATTTTCACATTTGGTAAGTATAACTTGAAACAACAATAATTTGGGAAGTGCAGGAATATCAGTAGATTGCTGATTGCTGATCTCCATCTGCTGTTAGTCTTTCTCACCAGCAGGGGGCGTCATGTGTGAAGTTAAATCAGCTTTAGCAAAACCTTTATGAAGGTAAAAGAGTAGCAAAACTCAAGAGCACATAGATGTGAATTTGAGAACTTGTACAATACATATTCATACTTATACATGACAATTTACACTCACAGCTACAATGTGAAAACCTGTAAAATACAAATCTGAAGTTGAAAGTTGAGATTTGCACTCGCAGACAACAGTCACAAACGATGAAACTCAATAGAGTCCAAACAGCTCAACCTTTCTGTGGGTTTTGATCATATCTGTAGCTATTGCACTGATTAACCTTAATTATTATTGATGAAACACAATTTATCAGTTTAGTGGTATGACAGTCATAAATCAAGTTGAGACAGGTCATTTAAGAAAAAAAAAAATATCAATCAAGATATATATTTTTTTGTTAAAATTAAACAGTTAAAGCGAATTAAATAATTTAATAAATAACTTTTATTTGCCTTTTTTTTTTAAATGCATTATTTAAATTGTTATGTGTTTATCTCTTTTCTTGAACCTAGACTGGTTTGTCCCTTATGTTTTATGTGAACATTAAACATGGAATATCAGAATGAAACATGGAAAATAAACATTTGCTTACAATAATTGATCAGATGGAGTGTTTAATGTTACATTCATGATTTATATTGGTTGTAACTCTTTTCTTTAACAATTCTTTCTATTGCTGTTTTTCTTAGTCTTGGTCTTTATTCTTTTTTATTTATTTTATTTTTTAATAACCAACCTGAACGAGGTTGCCAAGATTTGCTGATTCATGAAGTTCAGGAAGTCACGTGATTCTGGCGAACAGGTGGACAAGCGATATAATGCTGTATAATGCGATATAATGACGGTGGAAGCTTTAAGAGTGAGACAAAAGAAAAAGGCTGAGTGTTGACTGTTTTTGCTGCACAAATCTATAAGCGACTTTCTTATTCACGAAAAAAGTCCGCAGTCGAGTAGCTTTTAATAAGAGGACTTGGCAACTCTGGGGACATCGAGAGAAGGAAGTTAGGCTATAAGAGAAAGAGAAAGAGAAGTATTTATACACATGCTCTAACACTACAGTGGAGAGTTTTTTTTATCGTCGCGCTGTATAGCAAACATTCCCCTGTTTTTCTCAAGCTTCACCTGTTTCATCTCATCCTTCATTAGTTCACGAGAGGTTCGATCAGGACTGCAACAACAGGGGTATGTAATGCTATTACTGTAACTGTACGAGTGTGTTTGTGTGCAGTTTACAATCCGATGCAGCCAGTTTCATAAATGTCCAAAACGAAATAAAAAAAAATGTCTTTAAGGCTTTGTTTGGTAAACTAACACAATTCTAAATACTGTAACATTTGTTTAAGTGACTGTATTTGCTTTATTTATTTATTTATTTATTTAGAGAAGAGGACGCGTGATTGAGACAGATTATGCGCTCCTATAGGGGAGACCGGGGACAGTTGCAACACTTTTTGCATTTCTCTCAGTTACTCAGAGACTATTTGGACTAGATCAACCAAATTTGTATATATTAAACTTGCATCTGTCTGCTAATTACCCATACCATTTAAAGATGATTATATATGACATATCGTTCACAGTATTTATTTGAATGGAAGAAGCCAGATGTTGCAACTGACCCCGACCCAGGGACGGTTGCAACACAACCCAGGGGACGGTTGCAACATGTTAAAAATACCTTAAATTTCATTAATTAACTTATGCTTTTTGTCTCAATGAGCATAGAATTCTGAAAATATTAACTGTTTTAGGCCTACTGTAATATTATAGTATTATTTATTTCAATAATATTATTGTAGCCTATTATTTATTTATTTAGTCATATTTATCAAATAACAGTTATTGAGTTTTGTTTGTTTATGTGTAGAACAGGCCCACACAGATTCAGTGTGCAGGTGTTACAGATGCTATTCAATCTCTCCATATTTCAGTGTCAGACAGGAAGAATTGAACAATTTGAAATGCAACAAACTTTTATTAAACATGCAATTTATAACTTGTTGCAACCGTCCCCGACCCTATCAGCCATGACAGAACATCATATGCCTGCTAGACACACTGACTCTGACACATGCTCACCATGGCACTTAACAAAACAATAATTCAAACTAAGTAAGTTTTGATTAATTCATACAAATTTTCAGGACAGTATGACAAAAATACATCTCATGAAAAAATGTACTTTCATACCTCCAAAACAAGTTTTGTTCAATAAATGCAGCAGCGGATGTTGAATATGTCTACTGTCCTCTTGGTGGGGGGAGGGTCTAACTGTGCATGTGCAGTATGAGTGTCATCACTCTAGCTTGTTTCTGATTGGAGAAAAATGACATGTTGCAACCGTCCCCATGTTGCAACTGTCCCCGGTCTCCCCTATTTTATTTACCTTTGTGTTTTGGATTTTGATATTTAATATTAATATACTAATTTATGAAAGTTAGGCAAAATTTATGTTAGTTGGTTTGTAGCTAAAATTCTTGATAAAGTCTTTACAACATCTGACACTTTTTTTTTTTTTTTTTTTTTTACTGTTTTATGTCGGCCTTCTTAATAAAGAAAAACAAAAGCATTTAAACTATGCCATTTTTTCTGGAAATTCGAACAATAAATGTTGCTTAAGTGTGAAAGATCGCTGTTTATTGCTACATATTCTCTGTGATCAGACTTTATTTAGGTGTAGTAAGGAGAAAAGTGAATAAACATTAATGGTTAAAGCATTAGTGGTTTGGTCATATAACATTTCCTGTTTTAGTCCCAGTCTCCCAGATATTATTGACTCGTTTCCACAAGGATATTTGATTGGCTGCTGCGCCAATATATAAATACTCAATACTTCTTTGTTGAAACAGCAAGTATAGATTTCAAAAGACAATGATATTCACATATTTGTATTCTGCACAACTTATTTACATATTATGTGATTTTGTTTTTTATTCTAAGTTGTGTACTGATATGTGTACTGATACTAAGTTTAGCCTAGGACTGATATGAAAGAGTAGCCTGGATGCCAGCCGAACTTAGCCCCGCCCACAACATTTTTAGGTCGGGAAGTTCGGTCTGGACTCGATCCGCTGAGGAGCTATTATGCCCGAACAAAAATAGTTCGGACCAATCAAATTGTAAGGGCGGGCTTTATACGATGATGGACAGATGAGCAACGGTAACGTAATCATCCACGTCATCAACGAGCGCTTGGGTTGAATTCAAATGACTGCCGCTGGAGAATTGAGATTTCACGAGTTCACGCTTACAAATAAGTCAGATAGAATAAATGCATATTTGACGTGCTGTCCGAGGAGAGGGCTCCAGGCTCGGTATTCGGACCGAACCCTAGGCTACTCCCCCCGTATTCCTGGCTGTGGAAGGACAAGCTGAGAGTGAGTGGAGGGATGCTGAAAACTGTCAAGGAATGTTAACTTAGGTGAGTTAACAGACTGAATAAATATATGCTTCCTCTCATGCTGATAGTGTAGACCGTAGACGGTAATTGTTTGATGACAAGTTGATTGGATTGATTATTTGAACGTGCTCCTCCCGAACTTTGTTAAAACATCATGTGTAGATTCCGCCATCGCGACTGTTATGGTAAATGGTAAATGGACTGCATTTATATAGCGCTTTCACAGACCCAATGGCCACCAAAGCGCTTTACAATATTGCCTCACATTCACCCATTCACTCACTCATTCATACACCGACGGCGGTGTCAGCCATGCAAGGCGATCCAGCTCGTCGGGAGCAGCTGGGGTTAGGTGTCTTGCTCAAGGACACCTCGACACTTGGTCAGGTGGAACCGGGGATTGAACCACCAACCTTCCGGTTTGTAGACAATCTACATGTACCACTGAGCCACTGCCGCCCCCACTGCCGTTATAGAAGATATCGACCGCGAACAAGGCATTTGTCGATCGGAAACATGAATGAAAAACATACGTCACTTACTCCGTTGCTCTGATTGGTTGTAGGCCTATCTAGTTGAGTGCAGAGGCATTTTCCTTCCTGGTTCGGTTGAAACACGCTCCATAATCAAAGCTCAATGGACCAGTATCAGACTCACATTCTGACTAGAATCTGAGTATGACAACGTCAGGCTAATGAAAGAGACTTGTTCCCCATATAATTGTTGCTATATGAAGTGCAAAAATGTTGAAGCTCAATATTTCAAACCTTGGTGACAATATAAAAAAAAAAAAAATACATTAATCTGTTCAAGTCCATTCACTTACAATCTTTTTTATGTAACTTCTACAGTATGTACATTTTATTTCATTGTACTTATTGTATATATAAGTAACATAAAAAGTATATTAAAGTTACATAAGTCTTTCACTCACAATCTTTTTTTTCCAACATAAATACATTATGCGTCCTCTGGTGGTGTGAAAGAGAAATTACATGAATAAAAAATATGAATACTTCTCCATGTTCCCTCATTTAGAGAACACTTCCCACCACTCTTTTTTTTTTATCAGTTGTTTTGAATCTCAATTTTGACAAAAATGCCACGGTGACATAATTCATTGGTGATGATATATGCAGTAAACTCATTTCTAAAGCGCTGTGAAGTCTAAAGCACCGTAAACTCATTTCTAAAGAAACGAAGACCTAATGTGTGTGTGTGTGTGTGTGTGTGTGTGTTTGTAATAGTTTTTCACCCCTGTAGCTCATTTCTAAAGGGTTAACCTGAATGCTTCAACATTCCTTGACCTCTTCTGCACTTTCGAGATTTCCAGGAGAACAAAAACACACTTCAAGTTTTGTCCATTTAATAACAGATATGACAGAATTAAGATTCATAAGGAGATCTCACAGTTGCATTATATGATGAACACTAAAAGTCTTCTGTCAGTAATCTTTGAATTGCTTCATACGTCATTAATATTCAGTATGTTTTCCCCTAAAGATGGATGAGTATCACAGACTCTCAGATGCCAGTGCTGTCAGCAGTTCCTCAGATCACAGCATGAACGTTTCTCCTGGCGTGATCAGTGAGTACAAATATCACACACACAATATGAGCATATTGCAAAATAATCATCAAATCGTTCTTAGAAACCATAATCTGATGGCAATGGTAGACCAGAGTCAGGCGAGGACTGAAAACTGAGTCTAATTTTTTTTCATGTTTGAAAATTGGAATATATTTCCATAAATTTCTGATAAATTACAGATATGACAAACTATACTTGTGTGTGTCTGCCTCAGACATTCAGTCCAGTGTGGTGCTACACATTTAAACACAATCTTTGTGTTGTTGTTCGGTGTAACTCAATGTCACTGCCATAGAAACCAATTCCAGAAATGCAAAAGTGTCACGGGACACACTAAACGTTACGAATACACACAGTGTGGAAGGTCAGTCGTTTAGATCACATGCAAATTGAAAACACAAATAATCAGATTTCGACAGTGACAGTGTGAACGAATAGTTAATTGTCTGTTATTAGTAAACTAGGCTCCCCATAAACACAAAAAAACAAACCACACAAATACATGAACTAGATAATTATACAGGAAAATAATATATTAATAGTATTTTTATGTAGATTACATTTAAAGGGTTAGTTCACCTAAAAATGAAAGCTCTATCATTAATTACTCTCCCTCGTGTCGTTCCAGACCTCCGTTCATCTTCTGAACACAAATAAAGATATTTTTAATGAAATCAGAGAGAGTTCTGTCCCTCCATTGACAGTTTACGCAACTACCACTTTCAATATCCAGAACGATAGGAAAGACATCATTAATGTAATCCATGGGACTTTATTATGTTTTATGAAGCAACGTGAGTGCTTTGTTTGCATAAAAAAAAGATCATTTACCACTTTTTATACAAAATCATATTATCCAAAGTGTGTTCACGCAACAATGTCATCTCTCTTGTGAACACTTGCGCATGTGCATGAGCAGATCAATATTTTCTTAAAGGGGTGGTATAATGCCCCTTTCACAAGGTGTAAAATAAGTCTCTGATGTCCCCAGAGTGTGTGTGTGAAGTTTTAGCTCAAATACCCCACAGATATTTTTATATAGCATGTTAAAGTTGTCACTTTTTGAGGGTGAGCAAAAACGCACCGTTTTGTGTCTGGCCCTTTAAATGCAAATGAGCTGCTGCTCCCGGCACAGGGGGCGGAGCTTCAACAGCTTGCACTCACACTTTTAGCCTTTTATGTTCAAACCGGAGTCAGTCAATGATGGAGAGACTCAAGAAGAAGTGACAACATGTAGAAGCAACAGGATGTTTCTTAATGGTTAGTTGATGAATTTATGGAGCTTATGTGTAGTTATCTTCTAGTCATTGATTAGCATATTCTGTCTTGATAATCTATAAATCGTGTTCAGGGGGCGGGGTTTATGTAAATTCTAGGGTTGGTGATGTCACTAACCCGGGAGGAATGTGGTGTAGTCTCTACCAGCCGTTTGTTGTAGTCCTTAAAAAGCGATTTCTTTAAAAGCAAATATCTCGCTTTGCTTTGAACTTTGAGCGCTGTAACTTTGCAGATGTTGTTTATGCTCAAACAGCAACATTACACACTAACTAAAGTTAGAAAAGTGAAATCATAATCAACCACCCCTTTAAATAAAGTGGTAAATTGTTTTTTTTGCGCATACAAGGCACTAGCGTCGCTTCATAAAGTAGAGGTTAAAGCACTGGAGTCTCATGGATTACTTTAATGATGTCTAACCTATCGTTCTGGATATTGAAAGTGGTAGTTGCGTAAACTGTCAATGGAGGGACAGAAACTCTCAGATTTCATTAAAAATATCTTCATTTGTGTTCCGAAGATCTGAAGGTCTTACGGATGTGGAACGACATGAGGGAGAGGAATTAATGACAGAAACTTCATTCTTGGGTGATCTTACCCTTTAATAGATTACACATTCAAGAAAATATCTGAAATTATTTTGTAAAAGGTGTTTTTTGCATGTTTGGACTGAGTTTTCATTGCATTCACACTAGGCTTGGGCGGTATTCGAATTTTGATACCGTCAAACCTCCTCCCTATTTTACCGGGGTATACGGTATTACCGTGACTAATTAAAAATTATGACATAATGGGCTCAGACGGCGTCACCAAACTGTTGGCTTGTGCCTACACCGTTCAGAAACTGAATGCCAGATCGGGCAAAAAAAAAACAAAAAAAAAAACAAGCCCAACCCGTGCACGTTGTGTCTGAGTCCGGCCGACGGCATTAACTGTTATTATGAGCCCGAGCCCGCATTATTCAACATAATATCTGTGTGCGTGCAACAAGCAAGAAGTGCCTTTGTAATCCGGTGGCGTGTCCATTGATTTTTATTAATAAAACTTTTCTGCAAAGATGGAAGTTGACGATCGCCATCTCTGTAGTGAACGCGCCTATAGAGAGAAATACACATCATTACACAATCAGAGAGTGGGCTTTTTCTTTTCGTTTTGAATTGTTTCGTTTAAAGAAATTGACGATCGGCATCTCCGTAGTGACCGTTATAGAGAGAAATGCACATCAAGGATTACAGAGAGTACGTTAGGCTAGTCTATTTATTTTCGTTTTGAATGGTTTCGTTTAATGAAATTGATGATCGCATCTCCGTATGAACGCGCCTAGAGAGAAATGCACATCATGGATTACTTAGCCTAATCAGTGAGTAGCCTATTTCTTTCGTTTTTAATTGTTTCGTTTAAATAAATTTCAAGCTTTATTTATATATATTTGTCATGTCTGTGAGGCATAGCCTACACTGAGTTTCGGTTAATTTATGAGATTTCAATGCAAGTGACCGCGGCATGCCCATCATGTCATGATTATCCAGGCAATTGGTTGATGAAAAATTTATTAAAATTAAAAAAAATTATCGTCTGACTCCCTATGCATCCCATCTTATTTGTGCCGTTCACTTTTCATAATCAACAAAAATGGAAAAAATAACATTATAATATTTTAACAAATACGAAACTTAATGCGCTTATTTAATGAACTCGAGAACAAAATGCATCCTGGCAGCAGTGAGTGGGCGGTTGTTTCGGAGATGCGACATTAGGTTAGAGGTGTTTACATCTCTTGTATTTACCGCCTCTCCCTTCTCATTCGGTTGGAACCAGAAATATTGCCAAACTGAAACCACACATAAGCATTTTTTAGGCAATAAATAAATTATATATATTATAGGCTATAAAAGTGCCGGTAATGATGGTATTGAAACTGATACCGGTGCTATTTTAAGATCCCGCGGTATCCAATATTACCGTAATACCGCCCAACCCTAATTCACACAGTTCTGAGAGTCAGTTTGTGGTGTTTTGAGCACTTCACAGAAAAAAGGGTCATGTTGCGGAGCAAATGGTTCAGCTGATTCAACGTTTGTAAAAGCTTTGTTTCTCATATCTCTAGTGCTGACAGTATTTTGTAGAAATGATTGTAAATCTGGATTATAGAAGTGCTAAAAGAACATGGATACACCATAGAGGAACAGCTTGGACGAGGGGTTTCAGGAATGGTGTTTCTGGTGAAAGACGCAGATGGAGATCTTTATGTGGTCAAACAGATGAACTCCAGAGATGTAAGATCTTACTTGAGTATTGACCACACAACTCACAACTTTTCCCCTCCAATAACAGTGTCGCTTCAATGGAAGGTTTTTCTTCTTCTTTCTTTCAGGACGAGGAACTGGATTCTGTCAAAAATGAAGTCGAGATCCTGAAAACGCTGCAGTTTGGATATATTGTTACTTATGTGGATTCATTTGAAGGTTTTTTTTTTCTTTGTACACTAATGCTCCTTTGTTCCAAATTAAAAATGTGGTCGTTTTTTGTTGTGTTTCTGAAAAATTAAATAGAAGTATTTACCATGATAGAAGGATAACAGTTCAATGAACAAAAACATCAGTGTAGCTTTTGGAAAATGAATCTATTTTAATACAGTTAGAGTTAAATCATTCTCTGACTGGATGTTCATTTATGTAGATAGAGAAGCGGGACGCATTTATATTGTGATGGAGTATTGTGAAGGAGGAGACCTTTCAAAAATCATGGGAAAACAGAAAGATGAAAGGTTTTTTGAAGAGAAACATGTGAGTTTCTGTTCTATTCTCTATCCTTAAAACCACTCTCACACATGATTTAGTATGTTATGACCCAAAAAATACAATCCTTGTGAGGACATTATACACACATACAGTATACACACATACAGTACACACACACACACAAATATTGAGTTTTCATGTTTTATGAGGACATAGACGTAATGGTTTTTATACTGTACAAACTGTATATTCTGTATACACACACACACACACACACACACACACACACACACACACACACACACACACACACACACACACACACACACACACACACACACTAATCGGACCCCTAAACCTACCCATCTCACACACACACACACTAGCCCGACCCCTAAACCTACCCATCACACACACTCACACACACACTAACCCGACCCCTAAACCTACCCATCACACACTCTCACACACACACTAACCCGACCCCTAAACCTACCCATCACACACACACACACACACACACACACACACACTAACCCGACCCCTAAACCTACCCAACACACACACACACTAACCCGACCCCTAAACCTACCATCACACACACACACACACACACTAACCTGACCCCTAAACCTACCCATCACACACACACACACACTCACACTCACACTAACACAACCCCTAAACCTACCCATCACACACACACACACACACACACACACACACACACACACACACACACACACACACACACACACACACACTAACACAACCCCTAAACCTACCCATCACACAAACACACACACTAACCCGACCCCTAAACCTACCGTCACACAAAACTCATTCTGTATGATTTATAGGCTTTCCTCATGAAGACCAAAAAATGTCAAAATTGACTGGCATTACTATACTTGTGGGGACATTTGGTCCCCCCCCCATAACGTAGGGATTACCAGGACCAAACACACACACACACTCACTGACTCACACATTGGGATTTCTCAATGTGTGTAGATCCTCGACTGGCTGGTTCAGATTTGTCTGGCTCTGCAGTATCTACACGAGAAGAACATTCTTCATAGAGATATTAAACCTCAGGTATGCACTGATAAAGCTCAATAAATCACATCACAAAGTCAGATCTGGAAGACTTATGAGATTTCTGTTGTCATTGTAGAATGTCTTCCTGACTGAAGATGGTTACATCAGTCTAGGAGATTTTGGAAGCTCAAAAGCATTGGAAAGGTAAAAAAAAAAAAAAAACATTAATGGGAACTTGTGATGGATCAAAACCTAAAGTCCTGGACTGTTACAGGTTTGAGTTTACATTGTTTTTCCTTTGCAGAGCTGATGAATATGCTAATTCAGTTGTGGGGACAAACCTCTACATCAGCCCAGAAGTTCATCGGAAGAAATATAATTCCAAGAGGTAAGCTTTTGGATAACTGAATGTATAAACAATATTGATATGTTCAGCATTATAAAAAGGTAATCAAAATTAAATTTCCTTGATGCTTGATTGGTGCTTGCAAAAGTATCAACCTTTGGATGGTAATTGTTTACCATGGGGTCGTAAGTTATTTTCAACATTTACAGGGTTATTCAGTGATTTTATTGCCGTCTGAATTCAGACGTCAGTGTTTTTCTCCCATCATCCGCGTAAAAATCCCCAGCTGAATTACCTACTATTTATTGATGAACACCAACACCAACACCGTGTGGGGATTTAATTGCTGTCCGAATCCACATCTCTGAGTTTAGAAGAAGTGATCACTTCAAAATTCACAGTTTAAATCCTTTCTGATCATATAGCTTCCTACATTATTATACTATTATTAAATTAAATATGAATCTATTCATATTCATTTATTTACAGCAGACAATCATGCGACTGACCACAGTGGGTTCATAGGATCATAAAACTCGCTCCTCCACCGTCAATAAATCGCCAAATGTTATATATATATATAACATATGAATGCATATGTTTTATCACTGAGGTGTTTTTACAGACATCCACATGAGAAACCATTACTGTCCGAATAGGGCTCAAGCCTTATAATACAATATGATATAACTCAAAAAATTATGGTAACAATACTACACATTATATTTTTAAGTAGATAGCATATAACATGTTTTACAGTGTACACATACTTCTTGATTTTCATTGTCATGCATCGGCTGTTTTAGTGACATATGGTCTTTGGGATGGTTGCTCCATGATCTCTGCATGCTTGATTTGTGGGTGAGTATTTATTTATTTATTTCCAAAAAACACCATATTACTGTCACACTTTCAGTCCAATGATGATGAAATGCCAAAAGGATCAAATAATAAAACATTTATTAAATAACTCAAAATGTGAAATCCAAACAATGAGCAAACACCACAAAACAGTGTGTTGTGCACAAATACAGGATCCTCAACAGATCAAACTGAGGAACAAAACTCTAAGAGATAACGAACTACAGGACTAGCAGGTGTGATGATTGAATCAGTGTCCATGACAACAGATTGTGGCGAGATCTTAAAACAAATGAGACGTGACTAAAAAGACACAACGTCAGCGAAAATGAAACTAAAGAGCATAACCGTGACAGAACACCCCCCTCTTGGCTGAGGCTGAGGAGGTGGTTCTGGAGGTGGATGAAGGACTGGTGAAGAGGAAGCCCTGGTGGAAGGGACCAGGATGGCGATGATGGGAGGAGTGGACCACCACTCTGGTGGTACACCATAGCAAGCCCATGGCGGAGTCGACGGAGAGATGAGCCATGATGGAGTACTGGCTGATGACATCCAGGGGACGACAGACGGAGAAGAAGTCATTGACAGAAGAGCCCTAGGTCTAGGGACAAGGGAGCCTGGAGGAGCCGTAGGGACAAGGGAACCAAGTGGATCCTGAGGGAGGGAGGAGCCATGGTGGAACCGTAGGGACGGAGCCTGGTGGAGCCCGAGGGAGGGAGGAAGGAGCCTGGTGGAGCCCGAGGGAGGGAGGAGCCAAGGCGGAGCCGTAGGGATGACAGGCTGATGGGCAAGGTGGATTGCTGGGACCAGCAGCCGGAGGATCCACTTTCTTGGGTGAAGCTGGCAACTGCAACACCAGAGGCTCTTCCACAAAGGACTTAGTGTATATTTCCCCTGAGTTTGAAGTTGTGTTTTGTACTCTTGCCAGTTAAGATTACTTTGGCTTTCTCAATTTGCTTCCATGGTTTTTGATTTGCCCTCATGTGTCTCACCTGTGTCTAGATCAGGAGTGTCCGCATTCAGTCCTGGAGGGCCACTGTCCTGCAGAGTTTAGCTCCAACCTCAACACACCTGCCTGGAAGTTTCTAGTATGTCTAGTAAGACACTGATTGGCTGGTTGAGGTGTGTTAAATTGGGGTTGGATCTGAACTCTGCAGGACGTGAGCAGGATTGGACACCCCTGTTCTAGGTCAGGGGTAGGCAGCGTCAGTCCTAGAGAGCAGCTGTCCTGCAGAGTTCAGCCCTAATCAAACACACCTGAACCAGCTAATCAGTGTATTCAGAACTACTACAGCTATAGGCAGGTCAGTGGGTTTTTAGGGTTTGAGCTCAAATCTGCGGGATAGCAGCTCTCCAGGACTAACGTTGTCTATCCCCTGGTCGAGTTAATTACCTTGTTTAGTCTCTGATGTTTTTCTATGTATATATAACCCTGTGTTTGTTTGTTTTCTTTGTCAGATCTCATCTTTTTTACAGTGGATGTTCTGTTTGGTGTTTTTTTTATCATTATAAACTGCTTGCAATTATATCCAGCTCTTTTTTTTTCCTTTTTTTTTCTTCAACCCCTACTGACACTAACCAGATTCTTATTTTAATTTTATTTTCCTCCACAGGCAGATGGCATGCAGCGTCACATACTTCACGCTGTCAGCATGGCAGGAAACCTCCCTCACATCTCAGAGAGATACTCAGAGGAACTACGGGAATTAATCGGACAAATGCTCAGCCGTGACCCTAAAGACAGACCTTCAGCTGAAGAGATTCTAGCGAAACCATTCCTGACAGATGCAGTAGACCGAAACAGCAGAACGCCAGAGGCACTGCTACAGAGTTTCATGAAGTCCGTCAGCGCCTTCGATAAGGCCTACAGCAAGCACTATAAAGACATTGAGGACTTAGTTAGTGAGTGGGGAAGAATAACGGATTCGATGGAGTCTGCGCATTACAGCGCCACAGCGGGGAGTCTGTCAGGTTCAGTGATCGGAGCAGCTGGAGGAATCACTGCATTAGTTGGTTTAATTTTGGCTCCATTCACTCTTGGGGCGTCTCTGATTGTTACCGGTGTTGGTGTTGGAGTAGGAGTTGCAGGTGGAGTAACAGGTGCTGCATCCACCATTACTAATACTGTACAACAAAAATCATTCAGAGAGAGCCTTGAACAAATTCAGCAGAAGTATAAATCTGTAAGCGAACCAATTCTCACACCACTGAACACACTGAGAAAGGTACTGAGAAAAATCACAAAGTTCAGTGTTTTTTTCACCAACTCGACATTTGACAATGTACAAATATCATGCAATTTAGACAGGAGAAATGTTTTGTGTGCCACACAACTCATGAATTTAGGTCTGTTGGCAAACATTAGCAGAATTGCTACTCAGACTGCAAGAGTAGGACGGGTTGTAGCCGAAGCCTTTTCAGGAGTGTTAAGTGGACTACTAGTCATCCTTGATGTCGCCTTCATAGTGATGGATTCTGTAGACATTCACCAGATGAGACAGGGAAAAGTAGATGATCCAGAAAAGGTCAAATCCAGTGTCCTCAAATCCATTGCAGAGATGAGGAGAACACATAATGAGCTTTGCAATGTCCAGAAGGAAATACAAAAAACAAGAGAGGAACTAAAAGACTATATAGAATTGGCCAGGTTTGACAGAGAATTAGACAATGATTTAAATTGTTTAAACATATAGATATGATACCAGTCAGAGAATCGGGTAACATCTTACCGATTATATCAAGTCAAATCACCTTTATTTATATAGCTCTTTTTGTTTCTAGAAGAAAACAGCGTCACAGTCCAGCTTAAGTAAGTTCTGTGATGGTACATTCTTGTTGTATATAGCTATTTAGCTGCTCTGGATAAAACAGTGATGTCATTGTCCAGTTCAGTTCTCATATAATGGTGTCAATGCAGGAGATCAATAATATTGTTGAATATTAAGTGTCCCCAACTAAGCAAGCCAAAAGTCAAAGGCGACAGTGGCAAGGAACCAAAACTCCATCAGGTGACAGAATGGAGAAAAAAACTAGTTATCAGATACAATATATATCCACATGCGTTTTCTATTAAATAGAGGTGTAGGTTTGATTATGAATTAGCATTTATGAATTACTATTTGTTTTATATGTACTTATTGGGGTGTGTTTATAATTTAATAAACTAATGTCAAACCTGTATCTAAAGGATTCTATACACAATATGAGAATATTCTTATAAGCAAGTGTTCTTAAGTTTAAAGAAAAATAAATAATGGACAGAGTGTGTTGTTATTGTTGTTGTTGTTCAGTCTCCCAATCGTGCCCGACTCGTGCGACCCCATGAAGTACAGCATGCCAGGCCTCCCTGTCTTCAACTATCTCCTCGAGTTTGCCCAATTTCATGTTCATTGCATCAATGACACTATCTAACAATCTCATCCTCTGCCTTACCCTTCTCCTCCTGCCTTCAATCAATCCCAGCATCAGGGTCCTCATTATGTGGTCGAAGTATTTGAGTTTGGGCTTTAGCATTAGTATCTGTCCTTCCAGTGAACAGATTTCCTTTAGGACTGACTGATTTAATCTATTTGCTGTCCAAGGGACTCTCAAGAGTCTTCTCCAAAACCACAGTTTGAAAGCATCAAATCTTTGCGCTCAGCCTTATGATCCAGCTCTCACAGCCATACGTTGCTACTGGGAAAACCGTAGCTTTGACTATCCGAACCTTTGTCGGCAAGTTGATGTCTCTGGTTTTTAATGTTATCTAGATTTGTCAGTGTCACTTTATTTATAAAGCACTATTTAAAACAACAACTGTTGAGCAATGTGCTGTACATCACATAAACATAAACACAATTAAAACAAATTACAGACAATAAACAGATGACATGCCACTGTATCATCGATTAAAAGCTATTTCTAACAAATAAGCCTTCAGTTTTGATTTCAAATTTCCCACAGTACTCGCAGTCCTAATACTAACCGGCAGACTATTCCACAATGTCAAAATGCCCGGTCACCTCTTAGGTTTAATTTAGTCCTTGGAACCACTAATAGTCCCTGATTTGGATCTCAGAGATTTATAGACCATTAAAAGGACTTACAAAATCTACTCTAAAGTGGACCGGCAACCAGTGTAATAGGCGTGCTTTCCAAAATCAGAATTAAGCAAGATTGTTCCTTACTACTTCATAGGAGACTCCTTAGGAGTCTGAAATACCAAAATCGCCCAGTTCCAGATCTTCAATGAATACACCATGCGTTAACACAAGATCGAGTGTGTGGCCCTGGAAATGAGTGGGGACTTTCACTCACTGAATTAAATCAAAGGAGGATAAATTAATTGACAAATGTGTTTGACGGTCTGCACACATGAATGTTGAAATCTCCAAGAATTATTACTTTATCAAAGTTTGATATGATGTCCCCAAGAAAATTCACAAATTAATTTAGAAAAATCTTTGTGTGCTTTAGGAGGGCGATAAAGCACAACAGTGTCCATTTCAAGTTTTAGCAGTTGTAATTTCGAAACTGTTAAAATCATCATGAGTAACAAATGAGTAACACACTATGAGCATTCTAGTAACTACTATTAACTAACAATAAACTCTGATTAACGAATTAGTAAGTAATAACGCTCAGTTGAATGTGGTATTTCACTATTAGCTAATCAATAACTATTTTTTTTTCATACATTCCAGAGAACTACTATATACAGGTTCATAAATAACACGAATACTGCATAATTAATAATAAAGGTTAATGGTAATGACTCAGGTGTTACTAAATCTTTCTAAAGGAACTACTAATTATTTAGATCAGTATCTAAAGTGAAAAACATGATAACTACCTAATATTGACTGAAGTCGTAAGTTTTTGAGATTTTTGTAAGATTTTGAATAGTAATTCAGCGACTAAAACTTCTATTTATGAATTTTTAAGTAATGTTGGCAATGCCAATTTGTAAAGAAAGGCTGCATGCCTGCGCACATATCAACATCACATATATATATTCAAATGTACATACCTATAGACTGAACACGTAGCTACTGTCAAGTGCATTAAAGCTACTGACGCCAAGATCTCTGTAAAGCTGCTTTGAAACGATATGTACTGTCTGTGAAAACATTAAAAACATGACTTGTAAATAAGTCTACCTTCTTATCTCTTCGCATTCACACTGTTTTAAAGAATTCATAAAACTGATTCAGGTTTGACTTCATCTAGACGAGACAGTATTTCACTAGTTTGTTCCCAGAAAGCAATAGCCGTCATTTCACCGTCTCTGTGAACTATAGACCCGATATAGTCCGGCTATGTGCAACCCACTTTCAGCCAAAATAACACTGAATCTGGTTACATGCCATTTTTTGCAAAATAACTTGCGAGATGTATGATATTCCATCATGTAGGCACAGTCAACTGTGATTACAAGGTGTTTGGTTTCATTTCTTTGACATGTTCTGTGTGTAGGCTGTGCATAGCCACGATTTAGCTCGTAGTCAGACCGGCTATTTGTAGCCCATTATAGTCGAAACTGATTAATTGTAGTGTTTTTGGCCAGGCAGCGCATAAGATGGTTGATATCCCATTATGTCGCATTGGTAATAATATCTACAAGGTGCAAGTGTCATTTCATGACATGGTCGATCTGTAGATTTAGCTCTGAATTAGACGGGCCATGTGCATTCTGCTTTTTGCCCACCCGGCAAAATCGAGGCAATCAGTGGTCAACTTTTAACGGCTTGGCAATAGCCCTGATTTAGACCAGCGATTAGTATAGCCAAAATAGTCTTAAAATTGTTTACATGTTTTTCGCCCACGCAGCTTCATGTGTGCTGTCACACATAACATTCATACAATATTATTTGAACGATATTATTTGAACGTCTTTCATTTTAAATTAAATAAAAATGCAATTACAGATGGCAACAGCCCTACTGAGACAGGACTACTGACAACACGAGACTTGATAATTATGTAGGCTAGAGATCACTGTTCTCGCGATCACGCGATACACATTTCCACCATTGCATTCACTTATCTGTCGGTCGAAGAGAACAGGTAAAAGACATTTCTACTTTTGTCAAGTATCCGTGTTTTTGTTTTGACGTGCTCATTTTTTTATCTAAATTGATTCAAGATTCAAATGTTTTTATTTGTCACACACTCATACAAGATGCGCAGTGAAATGTTTTTGTGACATGTACTGTACTTCTGTGCTCAATTGAAGTAAAAAAAAATAAAAAAAATAATGCAGTGTAAGTAAAATAAAATACAATAGAATACAATAAATACGATAAAATACAATAAAGGTTTTAGCGGAAGTTATAATTAAGTTATTAAGTTATAATTAAGTTATGATTATGCCTAATTTACATGTGCAATAGTAATGAAATAAATGTGCAATAGTAATGAATGAAGAATATTATTATAGATATAAGTTAAAACTAGATCGACAGGCAGATGTACAAATGTTAAAGTTCAATATGGCTGGGTTTAAAAGTGTTATAAGTGTGTTAAAAGTTAAAGTGTTCAGAGTGCAGAGTTCAGGGCTCTGATTGCCGCAGGGAAAAAACTGTTCCTCATCCTCTCTGTGCGTGTTTTATGACAGCGCAGGCGTCTGCCTGACCTGAGGGTTACAAACAGTTTGTTGCAGGGGTGATGGGGATCCTTGATAATCCTTCTGGCCCTGTTGGTACAGATCTTTTTCGAGATCCGCCCACAAAGTTACTTGTGTATCGCGCTTGATACTTGCATTTCAGATCGTTAAAATAGGGCCCGTGGTGTTATCTCGACAAAGCTGTATGCATCATGGTAGCAGTCATTGTCATTTTCGGGTGTGACATGTTCCTACCAAATGCAACTCTCATGAATTGAATTAATGAATTACATAAAATCATTATCCAGAAGTTAAAAATATATAGCTTACATCAGCAGTTGATGCTGTGCTTTTGCGACATATTTTTCTCATGATACAACCATATGAATTTTAATGTTTGTGCTTTGAGTCTTATAAATTGCACAAATCAAATTTTTAGTGCAAAAAAAAAAAATATATATATATATATACGTCAATAATGCTCATTTATGTGTATTTGACTCGGAAGATGGCTTAACACACACTGCTGGATGGCAGGTTTAAACAAATCTGATTACACCGTAACCTAGATCACGCAGACGTTGGTATCGCGCATCTTATTTTGTTCACAATGACAGTTAAATGCAGTAGCATTCAAAGATCTGCCTCTGCTTAAACACTGATTGAACCAACTCCGCTGAGAACTAATATAGGCTTGTCTGTTGTAGTCCATATACCCCCGGTTCCACAGATAAGGCTTAAGTTAGTCCCAGACTAACATGCATGTTTTAACTGAAAGCAACTTGCACTGAGATATCTTAAATTAAGACAGATAGAGAGATTTTGTCTCAAGATGCACACCAGTACTGGTTTTTTTTTTTGTTTTGTTTTTTTTATAAAAACATTTATAAAAGCTACTTACATGTCCTAATTGAACTAAGGCCTAATCTTGGTTTAGTCTAAGCCCTGTCTGTGAAACCAGGCCATTAATTTGTTCCACCACTCTACAGGCAGGACCATCCTACTGTTGTAAGTTGATGACCGGTTATTTGTCAGCAAAGGGAATTCGAGCCGCAGAAAAAGTCGGGTTGGACGAGCCCTCCGGACAATACATCGACCATGATATACGCAAATGAAATGCAGAAATCAAATTTAGCATTTTTGTAAAACGGAAAAGAAGTTGAATGTCAATTATTTGATTTTCAATTAAATAAGCATTGTATATAAGGAAAATAAGTATGTGATTATTTTTTCAACAGTATAAAAATTAATTAAAGGGTTAGTTTACCCAAAAATGAAAATTCTGTCAGTAATTACTCACCCTCATGTTGTTCCAACCCTGTAAGACTTTCGTTCATCTTCGGAACACAAATTAAGATATTTTTTATTCAATCTGAGCCCTGTCTCACTCCTCCTGCAGGCTTATGGACACTATAACTTGCTGGCCCAGAAAATGTATTAAATACATTGTTAATATAGTCCAAGTGACTCCAGTGGCTCAATCTTAAGTTTATAAAGCGACGAGAATACTTTTTGTGCGCAAAAACAAACAAAAATAACGACTTTATTCCACTTTTCATTTCCTTCTCTCTGGACCTCGAGTTTTTTTTAACGTAGTGTAATAGCGTAGCGCGTCTGTGTTGCACGTCACGTCACGGAAATGAAAAGTGGAATAAACTCGTTATTTTTGTTTGTTTTTGTGCACAAAAAGTATTCTCGTCGCTTTATAAACTATGAGATTGGCATGGTTTTATTTCAGTTAGCCTAATAGCTAGTTTGATTTGCATTGAGAGATGATCTTATGGAAAGTACCCCATGCCAAACTCTAGGTATGGTGAAGGCTATGTGATGATGTGGGGCTATTTTAATTCCAAAGGCCAAGGGAACTTTATCAGGATGCATAGTATCCTAAAAAAATAAAAATAAAAAAATACTTAAAAATAAAAATCTGCCTGCCTCTATGGGAATTTAACATAGGGGTGTCCAAACTTATGCACCCTGTATTTTAAGGAAGAACATTTATTTATTTACGATACATTATTCATTCACAAAGAAAATTGGTGTCCTTAAAGGTTGGATTTTTCCTAATTTTTTAAATTAAGGCATTAAGTTCAATTTCCAAAATATGATTTTTTATTCCTCTTTTTAGTCAACTTTAGCATGGGTGTATTCACTTATGCATAGCACTGTATATAACATTGTTCTATTGGGTTTTGGATATTTTAATGAAAAAAAAAAAAAAAAATCGTACATATTGAGCCTTTAACATTTTGTTTTTTAGTCAGCAATGGTGAACGTTAGCATGCAAAAAAATGAAACAGAATGGTCTTGTATGGGATGAAAGTAAGTTGTTTTAATTTTAATTAAACAACACATTTTTATAATATTTGATATTGGTAATATGTATTATGCTGCATTGATATAGAAGAGTTTGCTACAAAGAAAACCCTTATGAAATTGTTCAATAATGTGAAACAAGTATACAAAAACGTATATAAAATCAATAACTATTTCATTATGTTGAAAGTGCTGTATGTTTTCTGACAAATACATTTATTTTGTGTGGAACTGATGTACATACAAAGCACTTTGTTCAGCTGAGTGCAAAACGTTGGACTTCTTTATGGCCTTGGGAATAAAGCACAGTTCAGGTAACTTGTATATCCAATGCTTTTCAAAGTGTAGACGGTTTCACACGGGAGATCTTTCTGATCTCTTTTTGACTTGACATCAGTGACATTAAACATCTCATACGGAGGAATCAGCACCTCTTTCTCATGAGGAAGCTTAGAATATTTTGACACATTTGCACCGTAACAAGTGTAGATGTCAAAACAAGATACATTTCCAAAAAACATACTGTTAGGATCAAGAGAAGAGGATGCAAATGAGCCAAAACGAACTGCTGTGTTCAGTACATTAAATTTAACATTTGTACGGCGATAAGTCTGAAAACATTCATTTTGTGTTTCCTTTAGAATCTGTATCGCCTCAGTTAACAGAAAGTGAAGTGAATACCATTCGTATGTTTCGATTGGGTAGTTTTGTTTACCATGACGAGTATCATTATTGAAAACTAAATAGACTTTTCTGTCTGTGTACACATACATGGCAATTGAATGAATCCTTGTCAAGTTTTGTTCTGGCGGCTTACAGTTCTGTTCACCATCTTGCCAAGCTCCTTTAAAATCAGATTTAGAGATAGCGAGTTCCTTCTTCAGATATTTTGTTTCCACCTGGTGTCCCATGTCGTCTGCACAGCCATCATATTTATCATCAACAGAATCCAGAGCCATATCCAGTGGAAATATCTGTTCTCCAATAGCAGCTCTGTGATCCTGCAGCAACAGAAATCAATCATCAGTTTTCATGTCTGTAATATTCATACCAGAACACAAGCTCAGTGAAATCCCTCAGATGATCTAGTACAGAGGTCTCCATCCTTTTTGTGAGCGTGGGCTACCTCAAGGGATAGAATAATCTAAAGGGCTACTTGTTACTCAACAATAACAGCAGAATCAGGGATCAGCAGAAAAATGACGCAGACTGGCGCTAGACAGTGCATTCGTGTTCATAGCTCTTAAAAGAGAATGGAATATAAAAGGGAAGAAATGGGAAAATGGAGTCGACTGGAGCATAAAGGGGATCTACTTGATTGTAAAAAGAACAATCATCTTGCTGAACTGGTAGGACAAAATACACTCACCCTGAACTGTGCTATTTTGTTTCTTTTGTTTTGTCTTCTCGGGATTCTCCTGAATCCCTTTCTATTGAGAGAACTGAAAATGAACTGAAACTGAACAAAAACATTCAGCGACATCTGGACATTGAATCTGATTCCTGAACATGTTTTATTTATTCTGGAAACTGATTTTGAACTGTGAATCTGGTTTTGAGACTTGATTTTGAAATCTAAATTTCCAAATTAAACTGTGGTTTCAATTGTGAACTGAACTACTGTTTATTATTGCTTTTTATTTGTGTTTATTCATATTCTTTTATTTGTCAAAAGATTCAATTAATTTATTTTTCTCAATAACAATACATTTAATTTCCTAGTAATTAACATTTATCTTTTGCGTCTGAGTTGCTTTCTTTCTTTAGTTTCTGTTATAAATTCCCTATACTCCAGTGAGTCGAACCCACCTTCTGTAATCTGGTCCTAGACATAAATAGATCACATGTACCCAAGTTATTACGCCATAAACGGGGAGCTGCGGGTTACAGAAGGTAAGATGGAGAAGGGGAGGGGGATTGTAAAGCGACTTCCAATTGTGCTCCTTTAAGGTATGGTTATTCATTTTGTGGTTTGTGTTTGTTTATTTGTTATTTGGATGTGACTGATATTCATGAAGAATATAACTTTTTGTTTTAGTATGTTGGATTTTAATTGCCAGTCGTTGTTCTCTTTTGTTTTGTTTTGTTTCTTATGTTTGTTTTTGTTTTAAGTGACAATTGTGAAACTATGACTGCTCCCTTATTTTTTATTTTTTTATAAATTAATTTCCTAGCCAGCTCTGTGTGTGTTTTTTGTTTGTTTCTTGGTTTTGTTTAATGCATTGGTCGGTTTGTAGCTGGCTAGTGGAATTGTTTTCTTTTTTTTAATGCATTTAATTTAAGGGGCTTTATTAAGCAGCTGGGGTAGCTACCCACTGTTGTCGGTGGAGAAAATTTTATAGAGCCCTTACAGGTTTTGTGGTTTGATTTGTGTGGTTACACTAATTGTGAATGTGTATCACACATCAAAGCTGTAACGGTCACCAGCTGGAGTGCACTTGAGAGCCACCAGAGGGCACTCCACACCAGACTCTCATGTTTCACTCACAAACTACATTTCCCATCATTCTCTGCCTGGACTCATCAGCACTCGTTATCACATTCACCTGTGTCTCATTATCTATGTTCTCTCATTTACTCTCTGCAAAGTTTTGTATGTTGTTGCACTGCATTTCCGAGCGTTCTCCCTGGTTTCATGTCTCTTGGTTTATTGGATTTCTTGCTTATTCTGTGGATTACGTTTTTGCCTCTGACCCCTGCCTGTTTTGATTGTTTGTTTGTTTGGACGGACGGACGGCCTACCTGTGTTTAGTGATGGCAAAATCGAGGCCTCGTGAACCAATGAAACAGTTGAACCAAATGTGCCATATTGTTTCGAGGCTTCGAATCAACCCGACACCCGTCTCAACGGTGACACCTAGTGGTCACTTGCTGGTGTTGATCTGAAACAACCTTGACGAGCCATTAAAAAAATGTGTTGTTTTTTTATTATTATAATGTTCTAATATGTGAAGCTTGTAACCTATAGGCTCCTCACTGTGCATAATGTTATTTTGGTCATGAAAAATGAATATTAATAAAAGAAATCAAGCCACAATGTCTCACTTTTTTAGAGATTTTTATTCAAAAATATTAATTTATCTGCTGTGGAAGGACTTAGCCTACTTCTTTTTTTACAGATAATTTCTCCAGCCTTTGAAAAAATCCTCTCACAAGGGACACTTGTTGCTTGTCAAATGGCGCATCATGGATGATGTATTGTTGCAGTAGGCTAGCTGCCGATCACAATACACACATCTCACTTTATTTGGGGTTTCTAAATGGAAATGCTCCCACACCACAGATGTACGGCATCTCTTCTGGGGAGCCTCCATTTTATCTATCTATCCAAATCTATCTATATATGAATTGATCTATGTATCTAGATATGTATCTATAATCTATGTATCTATATATGTATCTATCTATTAATCTAGCTGTCTATATATATTTATATCTATGTATCTATTAATGTGTCACTATATGTAGGCTATACTCTGTCTGTCTCTAGCCTATCAGTCAATGTGTTGTGTAAATTTAAATGTAAGTCTAAATTGCCTAACTAATCAAATCGCACTATGTCACTATATCACCAAAAATCCGCTATCTCAAAATCAAACTCCTCTCACAAAAACCCACGAGGTCAAAATGCGTTTATTTCACTTTTATACAGATGTGCGATTGTGTGGTCTGTTCCCGACCGTGTCAATCAAACGCTGATTCGGCGGACCACACCTGATGAAACACTAGTGAAACACTTCGAGGCTTCGTTTGGTCATAGTCACGTGACATGGGTGTTTCGAATCACGCTTCGGATCAGTGTTTCGACACATCTGCGCTTCGGGATCTCGCAAAGCTTCGGAACGACTGTTTCGCTTCAGCCATCCTTACCTGTGTTTTGACCTATTGCCTGTAATTAAGATTTTGCCTATGAAAAAAAAAAAAAATCTGATTTATAAAACCTTTAATTAAAGCTGCATTTGGATCTCACCTTCGAGTCTCGGAGTAGTTTGTGACAGAAAACTTCACGCCCAAACATAGATCCAACAGCCGAATAAGACCCAGAACTACCATGGACCCAGTAATCCGTCTCTTCCGCCTCAGCCAAGGTAACCGCCCGATAGAGGAATATGTTGAAGAGTTTTGTGAGCTCTGCCATGGGGTGGATTTAAACGATGAGGTCTTGGTGGGCTTGAGGACATGTTAGAGTACCTCATGCCTGACAACACCCCTCAATATATTGACCTCCCCCTTCGGATAAGCGGTTTGTCCTTTACTGTGGGCTTTGTGAATTAGGGGTCTCACAATCTCACAGCATCCCCTCAGCCTGAGCTTCTCCACATCAGCCCTGCCGAGTTTTTTGGATTTCTTGCCTGTTCTGTGGATTACTCTTTTGCCTCTGACCCCTGCCTGTTTTGTTTGTTTGTTTGGACGGCCTACCTGTGTTTGACCTATTGCCTGTATATTGGATTACCTGTCTGGATTGACCCTTAATTAAAGCTGCATTTGGCTCTCAACCTTCGTGTCTCGGAGCAGTTCGTGACAGAAGCGAAGTGATGCATTTGTGTAATATAATAACTAGCTTCCAGCCAAACAATCATACGGATTCCACATACGGACTACAGTGAAAAAAAAATAATCAACACATTATGCTGGGTTAAATAAACAACCCAATTTGCTGGGTAAAATTAAAATTAAACCAAAACCCAACATAGGTTGTTTTTAATCCAGTGTTTTTTACAGTCCAGGGTAAAAAACAAAACAAAAAAAAAACAGTTTGTTTTACTAAAGTAAATCCATGAGTTGTGGAGTGAATGTCTTCTAACTGGTTTGTTCTTAGAACAATGTTTCTCCTGTTTTTCGCATCAATAAATTGAGAATGTCAGTACTGTTTAATCTGGTGTAAAACCAATTTATATCAGAGTCATATAAGGGTTTGTAGTAGAGATAGAGAATTCTGCGCTGAATTCAGATGCTTCTCACTAGACTGCGCAGCTCTGTTTAATAATGGTCATGTGATCTGCAGTGACCCGTACTTTAACGCAGCTGATCTGGGTGTGATCGCTGTTGTGTACGTGCAGGTGAGATACCTTCCCATCTAAGTGCGTGATCTGATGCTAGAACAAGTTGAGCAGTCAAGGAGACTTGCCTTCAGGTTTTCATCCTTGTAGTTGTGGACCCCAGCTTTGATTTGCAAGCGTTCATTTCTGGACACTGAGTGAGGCAAGCGCATGTCTATGAAGAACGCACACACATTATACGGTTCAGCTACACAGAAACCTGCCAGACATCATGCTGTTTAGTTGTGCAAAAACCAGAGATATTATAATTATGCAGTCGCTGCCAAGACCAACAACAGATGGACAGACAAGCAAGAACAGGGCTGTTTACCTGTCCCCCACTGAGTGATACTGTCTGGAAGAACGGAGTCCACTGGAAGTACAGCCCGCCTGCAATAAATGTATGAAGAGTCACTCCTGACACAGACTATTGCAAAATTACCTCTACACTAGGTGTGTTTACATGCATTCATTTTCATCAATCTGAATAAATACATATTCTGAAATGTATATTTATATGAACCTTAAATTTTGCAATCCATTTGTGTGCATGTAAAGATGGCTACTTAGTCAAACTCTTACCTGTCTGCTATGCTGGGCAGTCTGATGTCAGTCATCGGCCACTGCTTAGAGAACTTGTGCATGCCAGCTAAATCATCTTCTTCTTCCTCCATTGAGCCCGGTAACAAACCCATAAACATAGGGCAAGTTTCTATTCTTCCTTCTAGAAGCCAGGTCACAACACCAGTATCCACCCCTCTGTACTCCACACAGCAGTGGAGGAAGGCTAACCTGCAGCACACGTCCTCGGTGATGTAACGACGAGAGTGACGATAGCGATGCAAGCGATGCAAGCAGGAATAGTGAATGGAAATCCCCCTCATGCCGTGCACACAACACCTCTCCACGGACGTGCCAGAATAGATATTCTCTGGGAGATAAGAACACACCGGTAAATGTTTGTCAGTTGTGTGAGACTACTGACTTTATTCTTCATAGGGATTTTGTACATGTTTGTACTATAAAACTAAATCCTGCTCTCATGAACAGATACATTTAGTTGTGTTTTATGCATTCCTGATTTTGTGATGTTGTGAAGATTATTCTGACTCACCCAACGTCTCTCTTTTTTCCAAATGTATTGCTCTTCGCTTTAAAGATCTTTTCCTCCTAGATTTTTTTGAGCAATGATCTGTTCCATAAAACCAAAAGAAAGCTTAAACATCAGAAAAGAAGACTCGCTCATCCTTCTCTTGGTTAGACTGAGTGAAGAAAATATATTTTTAGTCAAGTCAAGTCAAGTGAGTTTTATTGTCATTCCGCTTCATGACCACTGTTCTACATACTTATACATAGATATGGTAAAAACCTACACATATCTAACTATTGTATTTGTGATGCATTTTTTAATTAATCATAAACTAACATTTAATTTTCTTGCAGGATTACCAATTACATGCTTTTAAAACCTTGAATGTCCCCAAACACTCAGTCAGTCAGTGTGTGTTAGTGAATCATGTCCGCATATAACAAAAGGGGAAATTAAACTAGACAGATATCTAAATTTATACAGTAACTCATGACCTTGAGTAAGTGAAGTAAATTAAGATATCCAGAGTTTGCTTTTACCTAGTAACAGAAGCATTTGCTGAATTTTGCATTTGAGGAACCAATCATATAGTATTTTTGCTGGCGGGATTCTCTCTGAAATTGGTCTGAGATCCTCCAGCCGTGATTAAAGCATATTCAAAGGCATTGTCTAGAGTCTGTTTAGTTATTGCTGCACAGCATGTTAGTGGAGCACTAGAGATCAAGTGTTAGTGTTCATAGGGGTTAAGACATTGACCGACTCAGCCAACGTCGATTAGGAGACACGCTAGAGGATAAATATTATTGAACGTCAATCAGGAGGCGTTTAGGGGCGTCAATTACGAGATGAACCAGGTAGACTTAAGTCAAGTGTGTAGGGGAAAAATCTACTACAATACATATACCTAATCTATTTATTTTTAAAGTTAACAGAGAAAGAATGCTGTGTGTGAAGCACCTGATCCAGAGTCAGTGGATCCTCCTGTGCTGGAATCAAACATCAGTCCTGCGTCGCTGAAAACACCCATATTATTCCGGCCTCCTCCTGCGGTGCAGCCCATGTCACCCTGACCCAACGCCTCCCACACCTGAATGAAGGAGTCATGAGTATCCATAAATCTCCTAGAGACAACCAGCAGTTGTCTATATTGTCTTGCATTTATGAAGAGTAATGTATATTGTAATGACCTTTCTCTGCGTCAGGCGGTTTTTACTCAGCAGAAAGATGGCATTATCCACAGCCACCAGGCTAACCTTTGCTCCCGTGTCATCCTTTACTTGAAATTTAAAGCTGCTTCCTGGTGAGTATGAATTCAGTTTTTCTCCCTCCACTGGTCCTAAACTGAGCTAAAACGATCACAATTATATATAGATGAATAATATTTGTGCAAGTACAAATAATTATACCACTATATGGTTATCAAGCAACACTGTTTTACTAGATACTGTACTTCACAAAATACTGTGCAATGGTCTCAAACTCAGTTCCTGGAGGGCCACAGCCCTGCAGTGTTTACTTCCAACTCACACATGCTTAGAAGCTTCTAGTAATCCTGAAGACCTTGATTAGCTGGATCATGTGTATTTGATTAGGGTTGGTGCTGTGGCTCTCCAGGGGCCTCATTTATAAAAGACTGCGTAGAATTCCTACTAAAAGTGAACCTACACACAAAAGCTAGTTTTTGCCTAGGCAAAAATAATAATTCTGATTTATAAAAGTACGCCAGAACTTGCACAAAATTCCCTTTATAAATCCCAGTCAGTGGAAGATTGTGCGCACATGCATCTCCACCATATTATGGAGCTTACAAAGCCTAATTTTACTATGCATGTCCTCATCTGCATATCATTTGCATATGCATATTCATCCACGTGACGATACCATGTTTAACGGTACAAGACATTAGGAAAATATGAGATACGGATGTGTGTCACATTACATTGCTAAACATCATTTAGTAGCCTATCCATGCCTTGTTTTTGAATAAATAAATCAAATAGTATAAAATATATTTCAGAGAAAGTTTTTCTAAATCTTTTCCACTGGCCAAATAAAACATTTTCTAATTGCTTTATATTTTATTATATTTATTATATATTTGTATGGCTCAGAATTTGCTTACAGGGGTGAACATTCTCTTGTCAAGTTTGTTTTTATAAATCACAACTTCACAACCGTCGGAAGTGGAGTACGCCTCTTTCAGGGCCTGTTTTGTGCGATGCAACGGTTATAAATTAGGCCCGTGGAACTGAGTTTGTGACAAGTAGTGCTAGCGTGCAGCAGTCGGCTTCCAAAAGTAAAAAGTTTCATGATTTTTTTTTTTCCATAAAAGATTTACGAAAAACAAATACTTCCAGAACCAGCGCTGTTAAAAAAAAAAATTGTGGCCACTATTGCACTCTATAATGAGTAGACTATATGTATTCTTCATAGTAGTTTTTAGTTTAAAATGTACTTACTGAGCCTACATACTGGTTCTCCACATCCACAAACACTGAGTCTGCCACCACTTCTGCATGTGGTCGCCATGGCAACATATAGTATGCCACCAGCCTGAATGAGGGCAACATCTCTGTGGTAACTAGTAATGGAATATTTGTGTCTGTCTGGCATACATCTACCCTGGCAGCTGTTATTATTTTCCCTTTGTTCAAAACCTAGACAGGAAGAAGTAAGGAAAAGAGAGCACTGTTTATGTAAAGATTACTGTATTGCAGTCATAGCAATAGTATATAGTATAACGCTTCCCAATATTACCAACACTCACGGCGTATGTTAGCTGCTTCACAAGCTTTTTGTGTTCTGGTGAGGCTGTTTTGATGTACAATTTGATGTTAAGACTGCTGCCCACCGCCACTTGTTTGGCGCCCACTGAGATGTGCAGGTAGTTCTTACTGTAGCCATCAAAACCTAAATATGGCTTCAGAGACATCTCCTGGACAGCCTGCTTTTCTGCATTCACACCAGGAAGTGTTGTTTCTACCTACAGATGTACAGATATGTTAAGCAAAATAAGACACACATTTGCACTTTTACAGTTCTTAATTTTCAGCTGTGGTTCCACAAAACCTGTCTGCGACATCCATGGAATCTTTCCACAAGGTTCTTTACTCTCTCCGCCAACCCCTATATATAATGTTCCCTTTTGAGGGAACTCACAATGCATCGAAACTACACTTTGGGGAACCCCCAGTGTGGATGAAACTAATCCAATTGTGATTAGTGTTGCGTCATGACGGCATACACGGAAGCCGGCACACAATGTTAGCTTTCTGTTCTTCAGCAAGCGCTCTCTGTTATTGTTTGTCATATTTGGTGTTGTCTGTCACAAGCAATCTCAATATATCTCCTATACTGTATATGTAAATTTTTAGACAAAAAATTACGAGTCAGCAATACAAGAGATGTTTGCATCCCTGCCCTCGATTCATTAAGGGTGGGGACACACATAAATTGTGTGTGCATTGTTTGGGAGTGCAGCATGCTCAAGCAGCTCTCGAGGGTGCTGCTTGTGCGGATTGTGATGCACTGCCAATCTGAGTGCTGCGCTCCCACCTGGCCATCTTCAGTTATGATGGTCAGGCTGCCACACCCTGTGGTGTGCGGCAGTTCACATCATGGGGTTTGCAAATGGATCTGACAGGGGACCCGGAGACTGCTGAGGCACTTTCTCAGGATTCCTCAGACAGTTCTGATGCTCTCCCTCCTCGTGCGAAAGCCCGCCCACTGGCTTCATCCGCACGAGTGGAGAACCCCATGTTTGAGCTGTCTGCTTCTGAAGAAGTGGATGTGTTCAGCATCGAAGGCGGGGATTTTGGAGATGACTCGCCACTCCATATCCTCGCATATGAGGAGCTGGTCGGGGTTGTCTCTCATGCCGTGGACCGTTCTAATATTAGTTGGCCACGTGAAAGGCAGGAAGCGCAAACAAAAAGCAAGTTGGACGAGAGCTTCCTGCAGCACAGAAAGCAACCTCATTGCCGGGGTCTACCGTTTTTTTCACAGTTTACACAACAAGTTGTGTAAATCGAGGAACAAGCCACACACCTTTGTCCAGCCCCCAAGTTTTAGACTACAGTAACATTGTGGGGGCGAGAGAAAATGGTTAGGGGATGATGCCTCGGGTGGAAGAGCCATTGGCGAAGTTGCGTAAGGCTGCAGACTTGTCTCTCCGAGTCACCAAAGTGACGGCCCGTGCTATCGGCCATTCTATGGTAGTCACGGAGAGACATCTCTGGTTAAATATGTGGGGCATCAAGGAGAAAGACAGGGCTTTCACGTGAGGGCCCCGCAGTGGTGGTTGAAAACCAAGGTTTTTTTCCCAGAGGGAGAACCCGTTCCGCATGATCAGGGTTACGCGCAGATGCTGTCGTTCCCTATCTATGTGGAAGAAATCTTGGTTCCAGTCCCAAGGTCCCATGCTGGAAGCGTCATGTCGCCGGGAAGCAGTTTTTGACAGACGCCTCCCTCACGGGCTGGGGCGCGGACATGGACGGCTGCTTTACGAGAGGTCTATGGCTGGACCATCTTTCTTCCTGGCATATAAATTGCTTGGAAATGCTGCCGGTTTTCCGAGCTCTGAGGAGTTTCCTGTCAGACCTCAAGGGTCACCACGTTGTGAGAACAGACAATATGTCAGTGGTGTCCTATCTAAATCATCAGGGCGCCCTCTATGAGGTCTCTGTGAGTCGATATGCAAGAGGTTCGGCCCAGTGGAAGTGGATCTGTTTGCATCTCAAGAGACAACACACTGTCCACTGTGGTTTTCTCTCAAGCATCTAGCCCCGCCGATATGCATTTCCCCCATCGTTCTGCTCCCGGGAGTTCTGGAGAGGGTCCGTCATGACAGGGTCAGTCTACTGCTAGTAGCCCCGTTGTGGCCGGCCTGAGTATGGTTCTCAGACATGAAATCGGTCCTGGACGGCCCTCCATGGGTAATACCCATCAGGCGGGACCTGCTGTCGCAGGCAGAGGGCTCAGTATTTCACCCTCGGCCAGAGCTATGAAAACTCTGGGCTCCTGAGGGATCACAGTACCTAGAAGCTGGCCTGTCAGCAGAAGTAATCGAGACCATACTCAGCTCTAGAGCTCACTTCCACAAGGAAATTGTCTAATATTGGCCTAAAATGGAATGTGTTCACCATTTGGTGTAGAGAGCGCAGTGTGGACCCAGTTAACTGCTCAGAGGCTTCAGTGCTGGAGCTCCTCCAGGATCGCTTCTCTGCTGGTCTTACCCCGTCCACACTCAAGGTGTATGTGGCTGCCATTGCAGCTTTCGACACTCCTCTGGGTGATGGCCCTTTGGGAAGACAGGCCATCAGCTGGCCATACGTTTCCTCCATGGGGCGGATGGATGGATGAGACCTGCGACTCGAACCAGACTTCTTACATGGGACCTGGCAGTGGTTCTCGAAGGGCGGGGCGAAGCCACTTTCAAACCTTTCCCTTAGCTATCACTTCTCTAAAAGAGTAGGAGATCTTCAGTCCCTCTCTATATCTCATGAGTGCCTGGAGTTTACTCCTGGAAGGGTTAAGGCTATCCTGCATGCCAGGCCTTCTAATACAGCATGGCCTATGGTTCTGCAGGCTTTTCATCCTCCACCTCACATGACTGCGGAAGATGAGAGACTTCATCTGCTCTGCCCTGTCAGAGCTCTCAATATTTATGTTCAGAAGTCTTCTCATTGACGGAAGTCAGACCAGTTGCTTATGTGTTTCGGGTCACCCAAGAAGGGGCTCCCCGCTTCTAAACAGTACATCAGCAACTGGAAAGTTCAGGCTATTTCCCTAGCCTGTCAGGTGCGCAATTTGCCTTCATTGTTGGCCGTGAGGGCTCACTCAACCAGTAGCATGGCGTCCTCTAGAGCCCTCCTTTCAGGGGCCCCTATCCAGGAGGTATGTGATGTGGCTGGCTGAGCCACGCTGCACACGTTCACAAGGTTTTACAGTCTGGACCTCCCTTCTACGTCGGGTGCATGAGTGCTCTCGTCCTAAGTTGTTCCCTCGAAAAGGGAACGTCTCGGGTTACAACTGTAACCCTTGTTCCCTGAGAAGGGAACAAGACACTGCGTCCCTTTGCCACGCCTCCCCCTGCATGGGACCGACTTGCTTCATCACAGAAGCTAACTCTGTTGTGTGCCGGCATCCTTTTTTAGCTTCCGTGTATGCCGTCACACATTACGTCAAGACGCAACACCAATCACGATTGGCTTAGTTTAATTTATGCTTCTGAGACACTACGCTGGGGACGTTCCCCAAAGTGTCGTTCTGACGCAGTGTCTTGTTCCCTTCTCAGGGAACAAGGGTTACAGTCGTAACCCAAGACGTTTTGTTCTGTGATCGATCATATACAATGTAAAACAGTATATTAATCCATGTGCATTATCATCAACCATATACAGCAAGTGTATTAATCCTGGGGCATTTCACTTTATTTCTGTCGAACAACATGTGCAATATAGGCATAGTCTACAATGTGCAATAATACTTATTTTCCTATTACTTTTATAAAGTGTATTTATTTTATTTAGGAAGTGTATTTGTGTATCTATTTTAATCAAGAAGTTTACTTGTACTTTGCATTTCTCGTACTTTTTAATTATTTTACTTTCCTTTACCTTTTAACAAAAGCTGACTCTAAAAATTGTAACCTGTACTGTAACGCACCTGTGCAAATGGCAAAAAAATGTAAACAATTTTTTTTTTACTTTTAAAACTTTTTATATTGGAAAAAGGTTCTTTAGATTATTAAAATATTATTTCATCTAAGAAGAAGTGCTTTTTTAAGAACTGTTCACCTAAAGGTTCTTTGGAGAACCAAAACTGGTTCTTCTGTTTCATCACTGTGAATAACCCCTTTTGGAACTTGTTTTTTTAAGGGTGTATACTAGTCCTGTCCCAAATGCCAGTGTGGAGTCATGGACCTTAACTTAATACCTAACTTTGAATGAGTTTCTATGGTGTTTAATGTACCTTCAACAGTTGATTCTTGTTTTCGTCAGGCATGTTGATGGAGACCCTGATAGTGCCTCTGTGTGTATTGATTGATTTTTGAAGGAAGTTGAGTTTAACAGGGATATTGGGGGCTGGAGATCCATCCTGGTTACTCACTGTAACCTAAGCAAAAAAAAAATAAAATAAAATAATTCCTCCTCTAATAATTCACTGATCGAATAACGCTAACATAGATCAATCAGTAAATGTCAGAGTATCAAAATTACCACTATGCCTAACGGCAGGCCAGGTTTGAAATACTTGGGTGTGTCACTTAAGGAGAGCACGTAGGGTGACATTACTATTTTAATGCCGGATTTCTCTGCTTCTACAAGGTCACCACCTGAGAAGAAAGTCTTAAGATGTTACAAAAACATAACCCAAACCAATAAACAACTATGGATAAAGTGTCAGTGCCATGAGTGGGCCTTGGAGGGCCTGGCCAGTGTTGTGCTGAAAAAAGCCCCCCCGCATTTGAAGAGAGTCGCCTTAAAACGAAAATCAAATAAATATCAATTGACACTAATCATTAGCATTCTTATTCTGAATCTCATTTTGTTCTCATTAAAGTCCAGATATAATTAAAAAAGTGTCTTGGAATATTGTTTAGCAGGTTAATTGAGGTTAAACGTTTTTTTTACATTCTTCTAAATACAGACTGCAGTGCTGTTTAAATCCACAAGATGTTCTCAGCACATTAAATATTACTGTTTGTCTGGATTAGTTCAGCCTACAAAAGAAGCTCACGACAAGCCAGTCTGGCAGGAAATGCCCCCCTGATATCTCCCACTAGGAAAGTGTCGGCCGCGACGGGGGCCTTTTCGGCACAACACTGGACTACTTCAGTCCCTGTGATTTAAAATGATAACAATGATCCTCATGCTAGTTTTCTAAATATGCAATACATAATTTTAGCCTCATATCAAGGGTAATGATTTGCCCACCTGAGCTGGTCATTACTGATGCTTTGACATACACAGAATGCCCCAGTAGACTGTTTGTATCTGGATATATCTTCTTTATCTCCTCCATAGTCAAACTGACGCTTCCTCCATTCAGCTGAAAATAAACAGGTGAATCTGAAGTACCAAATAATCAGTGGTGGGCCGTCAGGGCCAGCAAGGCCTTCTCTGCTGGCCTAAACACTATAAGAATCACTGACTTGAACTTTAATGTATTTTTTCCATGAATGAGTATTATTCCTAATAGTCCATTCTCTTAATTTCATAGCTTTTCTCTTGGTTGCGTTGCTTCCAGTAGTGTTTATTTATTTTAGGGCTTTTATCCAATCATATTTCAGTCATCATGTCTTGCCAGGGTCAAAGAAATCTGCCTTGAGGCCTTCAGAATCGATAGTGCGGGCGCCTGTTGCTTAAAATGAATGGCAATGGAACCGTTGCTTTAACCAATCAGATAATCAGTCAGATTATCTGACTGAGCGCTAGCAATCTAGCATCTGTAGCGAACTTCATAAACTAAAATATATTCCTGTAGATTTAATAATTTTAAGAGAGCATGGGTCAGCTGAACACATCGTCATGTTTTGCGGTGACTGTCCCTGTGTCCACTGCTTCTTTCAAGCAGACACTGAGTCTCAGCCCTAAAGCAAAACTTGACTTGACTTTCAGCATTAGCCTCGATAGAAAATACTTATTGTTAGAACTGAAATGCACAGATAACCTGTACAACAGAGTAATTGAAGTATTTATGAGGAAAGAAATTAGGATGGTTTTTTTTGTAAAAAATAATCATTAGTTTCAGTGAGTATAATGTTTTTTTTGGTTTTTTTTGCCCCACTTTTTTTCTGTGGTGAATATGATTTTCTTCTAAATTTTTCTTCTAAATTTATGATAATTATTATTATTTATTTTTTAAACATTCAAACTATTGTAACGTATGACAAGAGACTATTATAACCCTTGAACGATAAGACAAGGGAGGCTCCGTTTCTGAACTTATAATCGGAACGCAAGAACCACTGTACATTAACGCACAAGCCGAACTCACTCGCTCGTTTCTCTCTACCCGGCCTGTTCTGAACTCACCACATTAACCTAACTGACGGTGCAAAATAAAAACTGCAATTTCACTTATAGAGAGTCTGTGCGCTGCTACACTATTAAAAGTTATTAATTCTGGTAGGGCACCACTGAAGGCCTAGGTGTGAAATGCACGGCCCACTACTGCAAATAATACATTACTTTTCTATGTTATACTCACACCTCTCACTCTTTCACTTACATCTTTCAGTTGCTTCATAGAAGTGATTCTCCTTTTCTGACCATTCTTTTCAATACCAAACAGCACATTTGCAACACCTCGCACTTGTTCACCATAAAGATACCTGGGAAGAAGACATAGTTATTCTGATCATTTTAAAGTTTTGAATGTTTTTCATTTACATGTTAAACTATCTCACCATGCTGTGTGTAGTGAAGGGCTACCTGAAGCAGTTAGAGCTCGGATCGCAGTGCACCAGGTCTTTCGGTCAGAACACCACAAAGGGAAGTAATTTGAACTGGTTTATTGTCAGAAGTATGAGTATGTTTATTTTGGCATTAAAGTTTTGTTTATTGTTCGCTGGTTCCCGCCTCATTCTTGCATCTCATTCATCTTTGAACTGTAATAGCAAAATAGCTCATTACAGCTAATGTAAACATGCCTACAGACAGTCCTAAAGAAATTAGGATGGTTTTTTTTGTAAAAAATAATCATTAGTTTCGGTGAGTATAATGCTTTTTCTTTTTTTTTTTTGCCCCACTTTTTTTCTGTGGTGAATATGATTTTCTTATAAATTTTTCTTGTAAATTTATTATAATTATTTTTTTTTTTTTCAAACATTCAAACTATTGTAACGTATGACAAGAGACTATTATAACCCTTGAACGATAAGACAAGGGAGGCTCCGTTTCTGAACTTATAATCGGAACGCAAGAACCACTGTACATTAACGCACAAGCCGAACTCACTCGCTCGTTTCTCTCTACCCGGCCTGTTCTGAACTCACCACATTAACCTAACTGACGGTGCAAAATAAAAACTGCAATTTCACTTATAGAGAGTCTGTGCGCTGCTACACTATTAAAAGTTATTAATTCTGGTAGGGCACCACTGAAGGCCTAGGTGTGAAATGCACGGCCCACTACTGCAAATAATACATTACTTTTCTATGTTATACTCACACCTCTCACTCTTTCACTTACATCTTTCAGTTGCTTCATAGAAGTGATTCTCCTTTTCTGACCATTCTTTTCAATACCAAACAGCACATTTGCAACACCTCGCACTTGTTCACCATAAAGATACCTGGGAAGAAGACATAGTTATTCTGATCATTTTAAAGTTTTGAATGTTTTTCATTTACATGTTAAACTATCTCACCATGCTGTGTGTAGTGAAGGGCTACCTGAAGCAGTTAGAGCTCGGATCGCAGTGCACCAGGTCTTTCGGTCAGAACACCACAAAGGGAAGTAATTTGAACTGGTTTATTGTCAGAAGTATGAGTATGTTTATTTTGGCATTAAAGTTTTGTTTATTGTTCGCTGGTTCCCGCCTCATTCTTGCATCTCATTCATCTTTGAACTGTAATAGCAAAATAGCTCATTACAGCTAATGTAAACATGCCTACAGACAGTCCTAAAGAAATTAGGATGGTTTTTTTTGTAAAAAATAATCATTAGTTTCGGTGAGTATAATGCTTTTTCTTTTTTTTTTTTGCCCCACTTTTTTTCTGTGGTGAATATGATTTTCTTATAAATTTTTCTTGTAAATTTATTATAATTATTTTTTTTTTTTTCAAACATTCAAACTATTGTAACGTATGACAAGAGACTATTATAACCCTTGAACGATAAGACAAGGGAGGCTCCGTTTCTGAACTTATAATCGGAACGCAAGAACCACTGTACATTAACGCACAAGCCGAACTCACTCGCTCGTTTCTCTCTACCCGGCCTGTTCTGAACTCACCACATTAACCTAACTGACGGTGCAAAATAAAAACAGCAATTTCACTTATAGAGAGCCTGTGCGCTGCTACACTATTAAAAGTTATTAATTCTGGTAGGACACCACTGAAGGCCTAGTCAAACTTTAAATACAGCCCGCTTTTAAATTGCTTTTAATACAAACTCCCACCAGGAGAGGTCTCTAGTTTTCAACCAATCCCAGTATTTATTACAGCATAGTAGGATGTGCACACTTATGTAAACGTTCACTAAATTTAGCAAAAATAAATGAAAAATTGGCAATCAAACTCATGTTTCCAGTCAAGATGGTAAACAGATTATCTTTTTTTTTAAGTTCAAGGGGACACCCATATGTTTGTTTCTGTCACAAGCTGTGTAGTTTAATTGTATTGTATATTTAAATATACTTCTTTTGAAGTGTTGGTGCTTAACTCCCTTTTAAACTCCCTCTTAAACATTGTTTACATTTTTAAATATTGTTGATTACTTACAAAGCAATAAATGGTTTAGCTCCCCAGTACTTGAGCGAGCTCTTAACGCATTATAGTCCTTCACGTATATTGCGATCTCAAAATTCCAGCCAGTTGATAATACTTTTCCTATTTAGCAACCAAAACTTTGGAACAGTCTTAACATATTAACATGCCTAAGACTTTTGCACGGTACTGATATACAGTGGGGAGAACAAGTATTTGGTACACTGCCAATTTTGCAGGTCTTCCTACTTACAAAGCATGAAGAGGTCTGTCATTTTTATCATAGGTACTCTTCAACTGTGAGCGACCGTAGAGGTGACCACCTGCTAATAAGCCCAAGGGGGGACAAGGGGTATGTTTCTGAGGTACAATGTGGGACACTGCCTGGCGCGGCGGTGCCCCACTGGCAGACTCACTGATAGTGGTTTACCCATTCCTAGCACATACCACCTTACATGGTATTAATAATGCCCTATTCTCCTAAACGTGTAATTGCTGATGTATGCTCATGAATAGGCCAACCACCAATGTGTATTTTTTTCTAAATAAAGACTCATAATATTTTGAACATTCAATGAATTGACAGACTATTTAATTTTATTTATTTTTCATTACAATTTATTTACTTTAAATAAATTATAATATAAATGTATAGGATTAACAGGAATTGTAGTTGCTCAACACCACAGGAACAGTTAAAAAAAAAGTATTTAAAAAAAAAAAAACCATTGACATCGTATTCCCCTCCATGTCCGATTGAGAAGGACGTTTTGCAAAGGTCACAAAAAGCCCTCTCGGTATCCCCCTCAACACCTTTCAGCCACAAATATTCATTTCCCCATTCTTTCTTGTACCCACACCTTCTCTTTTTAATTGATGATGGCGTTGCCTCTCAGACAGTCTCTTTCTCGAATTTTTCGAATTGGACAGCGCGCATCTAAAAGTTCCTTCCTTCCCAGTGTGTCTGGTATGCGCGTGCGTGCGCTGTCATGACAACAACGAAAAAGTTGACAACAACCTAGTCAGCAGTTCAACTGAGGGGTTTGTGTGGCAACAATAGCGTGCTGAAATGTCAAGTAATGTTCGTTTGTCTGCTTGGGGCTCGAGGATATTTAAAGCGACCAACTTTTTTTTGAGCAAGCATAGATTATGCGTGACACGGTCTCAATTTGCGTGAAGCGTGAATTGGGCTTCAAACGCTGTGCGCGCACGCGCTACGCGGGACGGGTGGTCACCCTAGAGCGACGGAATCTAAAAAATCCAGAAAATCACATTGTATGATTTTTAAATAATTAATTAGCATTTTATTGCATGACATAATTATTTGATCACCTACCAACCAATAAGAATTCTGGCTCTCACAGACCTGTTAGTTTTTCTTTAATGGTGCGTTCACACCGGACGCGAATAGCGCGTCAGGCGCGAGTGATTTCAATGTTAAGTCAATGCAAAGACGCGTTACGCGCGTAAAAAATTCCTGCGGCGCGAATGAGGCGTGAGTGGCCAAGCCAGTCTCCAGACCTGAACCCAATAGAAAATCTTTGGAGGGAGCTGAAAGTCTGTATTGCCCAGCGACAGCCCCGAAACCTGAAGGATCTGGAGAAGGTCTGTATGGAGGAGAGGGGCCAAAATCCCTCCTGCAGTGTGTGCACACCTGGTCAAGAACTGCAGGAAACGTATGATCTCTGTAACTGCAAACAAAGGTTTCTGTACCAAATATTAAGTTCTGCTTTTCTGATGTTTCAAATACTTATGTCATGCAATAAAATGCAAATGAATTACTTAAAAATCATACAATGTGATTTTCTGGATTTTTTTTTTAGATTCCGTCTCTCACAGTTGAAGAGTACCTATGATAAAAATTACAGACTTCTACATGCTTTGTAAGTGGGAAAACCTGCAAAAAACCGACAAAACCAGACCGTCCCATTGAATAACTCTTGGGACACAGCTAGCAACAATTTGTTAATATGACAATACATTTTTGTTAGTTTCATTTTCTAAATGACCAGTGGTGGAATGTAACAACATTCATTTACTCTGGATTAAAGTATTATTTTGAAGTACTTCAGATTGTTATTCAACTCCACTTCATCTCAGAGGCAAATATGTACTTTTAATGAAAAACTGACTTTTTACACATGGAAATTAGATTATGATATTAGATATTGTTTAAAAAACTATGAACAGTTTATAATAGAAACACTTAAAATATGTCCTGGAGGGCCGCTGTCTTTTGAGTATGTGAGTTAATTTATTTTATTCTTCCCTCTTTCTGAGAAGATCTCAGTGACTGTCAGTCGTCGACTGAGTCAGCCCTGCAAACCTGTTAGTGGACAGTGGAAATATGCCCTGATCCCAGATGATGTCCCTCCAGCAGAGGCGTTATCAGCGTCTCTATTGTGCAGCTAAATAACAGTCTACAGAAAAAAATATTTTCTTACAATCTGTTTTATGTATACTGTTAATTTAAAGTTTTATTTAGTTTTTCGTATTTTAAATGTAACTTATCTTGTAAATATATAAAAAAATGTATAGAACTATGTAAGTAAAAATGTATAGAACAATTTATTTTCTATCACATGTACAAATTCATTGACAAGAAAATTACAGAATAATTTATTACATTTACAAGTCATAACTTGCATTACAAAAATAAATAATGCACATCATTTTTATTTATTTTTTACAAACTATAACTCTCATAAAAATAATGCATAACATTTTTTCATTTAAAAATTTTAATTCACATAATCAAAAGTTGATTTAATCTGTCAAGGAGAGAAAACAATCTGTGCATTCTCTCCCTGCTCTCCTGTGATCTCCTCTCCTCTGTCTCTCTCTGAAACTTCATTTCCTCCCTAGCTCGAGGGAGGACATAGCTCGATCAGCTCATCCTCTCTGTCTCGTTTGTTGTAAGAGTTAAGAAGGGCGGTGGGATGTCTGTGCAACAAAAGTAGCCCAAAAAACCCATTGGCGCTTCTCCATCGAGCGGCCGAATTCTCCACTGGATTTGTGCGTCTGAGAGATGTTTTGGTGGTGTTGGAGTGCCGAAATCGTACTTACAGAGGTGGAAATCAACCCGCGGAATTTTTTTTCCGCGGAATCAAAGACCTAAACGAGTATGTTGCCAATACCCGCATAAGCCATAGCAACAAGCATGTTGTCAATACCCGAAATGCTTAGCAGTAAACATGCATATTGCAATGAATGACATACCACCTGAAATGAAAAAGTGAAAATTGTGATACCAAAAATGTATCAGCTGCTGCTTGTTGTATATCCGCAGTCCAGTTCCAGTTTTGTTGAGTGACGACTGTAAATGACATCATGACCTTGTTATACTTGGAAGTAGTTTACTTCTGTAGAAAACAAAAAAAATCAAAAAAAAATTGTTTTTGTTATTTGATTTTTAACATCTCCCCACACTGGAGCAAGCAAGACGCATTGCAACAAGCGTGTTGCTGTAGCCAATTTAACCATTGTACGGGATCTATTGGGGGAAGCTTACACCCCTAGCAGCAGCAGCAACAACTGATACAACAAGCATTTTGTGTAAATCGCAGAACCATTGCTAACACTAGTGTAGTTTGGCTGGGGAAGCATACACCCTACAGCAATAGCTCAGACTAGCAGCAACCAAACTGATACAACAAGCATGTTGTATAACCATAGGACTAGTATTAAACCTAGTGTAGTCCGATCGGAGAAGCATACATTCTCTAGCTCGAGTCATATGCAGTGCGCAGCTAAGCTATGAATACAGTGTGCTTCCTCATTCATGAACATGATTACTGCTCCCGTCCTACGGATTCCATCGGCTGTGGAGGTGAAGATGGCGACTCCCATGATTTCACACTCCTTTACAGGACCATCAAACTATGGTGTTGTTAGTGTTGAATACCAGACCCCTGCGGTGAATGTACGGTGTACCAAGTATGTTACTGATATCTAGATAGCTTTAGCCACAAGCATGTGGTAACTTTAAAGCAGCACGTTGCAATAATCGAATAGAATAAAGAACAAGCATTTTCCAATACAACCAGATAAGCATAAAACAACGCTTGAGCACTACGGCATGCGCTGAGGACAGTATGCGCTATAGCAGTGTTGCTGAAAAGACAGCATATTGCTGATACCTGATAAGCTTAGCACAGCATGTGACACAATGACACCAGATATAAGCCTAAAACACGCCATGTTCCAAATAACGACTGGGCTAAATAACCTTAAAAGTTCAACAACCATGTTCCCAATAGCAACTAACAGCTTTTAATGCAAGCAGTTTTCAAATAGCCACTAGATAGGCCTAGCCTTAGAACAAGCAGTGTTTCAATAACTTTTATTTATTGATTTGTTTATTTTTTACTTAATATACACAGCTTAAATATAGAACCATGTTGAATGTCAGCCTATAAAAATGCAAGCTCTTAAAAATAAAAATTATAAGAATGCATTCAAATGCAATCACGGTATACAATACACTGTAGCTTTAAGAACGACCTGTTTCCAAGAACTAGATAGACCAAGCGTGTCCGAAGTGACTCAACTGAATTGTGACTGTTTACGGTCTTTTTTAAAGCTGTGCCACAGCAGAATATTTCCGTTTGCACCATGAATTGTTAATTCATATCAAGCAGCTGCTTGAATCTGTGCTGCATATTGCTAAAAGCACAGCCTGTGCAACGCGATCAGTTGCCAATGACAACACATAGTAACGCACATAGCCAATATGATCGCGTAAGCCTAGCAAGAGCATTTTAATGAAAACGACTAAGTTAGATTAGCCCAAGCCACACGTATGGCATTAGCAACAAGCATGTTGCCAAAACCCTGATAGATTTTAGCAATGAGCAAAAAAGGACTTAGCTTTGTGAAGACTTTCAGAGATGAATGGAGAATGAATCACGTCGAGTCCTGTGTCAATAATGCAGCGATGCGAGCAGGCAACTTCCAAATCAGGCAACTTATGATCAATGCTGCAAATCTCGTGTTCAAGTTTAAGATGAATCTGAGGTGAAATCCTTGTGGGGAATGAATTCCTCTTGCTAAATTCCCGATTGCACAATTCCTTGTGAGATAATGTTGTTTGCCTGCCGAATTTCGCCATTTAATTTGCTCCTGAGAAACGCGATAGTTGCGGATAATACTGAAGCAGCTTATATATGTATACGGTGATAGGCGTCATATTCCTATAGGTAGATGTGGATCAGCTGATAGTCAGCTGATGCGAGCTTGACTAACGTGACCTGCCAGAACTAACGCTACGCTTGATTATTACTTATTATATTTTTTATATTATTAATAGTAATAAAAAAAAAAATATATATATATATATATATATATATATATATATATATTATTAGTAGTAGTATTATTATACTTTATTTTATTATTATTTATACCTTTATTATATTATTACATTTATACAATTATACCTAACTCTGCTGGCCATTGAGAGGGCACTGGTCAAGTCACTGGAAAAGACGCCTAGTTGGTACGACAGGGTCACAGAGCATTTTCTTGAAAAGGAACGTAGAATTTACGTATAAATAAATGGACAATTTTTATGATGTAGGCCGAAAATGAGCTTCCCCTCTTTGAAAGACCAGCAGCCGCCACTGCCTCGTTGTGAGTACTTGCACCACCTGACGTAACAACCTGGGGTATCTTGCCTTAATAAAATAATTATTGACTAATGTAAAATTTAGACAATGATATGAAATGTATCTATTATCTATGATAATCATTTAATTCACTGCATCAGTCCATTACCAGATATTTACAACGTTTAGAAGACTTATGATTATAAACTTGCTACAAAAAAAGTTGCACTGTTTATGAAAATTATTTACTTTCAATAATTATGTTTATATAAGACATTTCTCCAAGAGGCTGGTGCCACAGGTCTACAGTATGCTGTTTTTTAATAGTGTGGTTTCATGTAACTTTGTAGTGTTTGGCCAGAGCTCTTCTCTGAGAGGCTTCCCATAAACAAACATTTTTCTAGAATATTCCAATAATATTTTAGCCAGAGCCAAAGCCCCTGCTACTATGTGTCAAACAGAAGGTTAATTGTGAGAGGGCTACACCTGGCAGTTTACTGACTGTAAAGCAGTTTTATAACAACTGTGCTGTTTCATTTCAGAAAGTAGCTTATCGAGGTAAATGCCCAATAATTACATTCAGAATTATTGAAAATGCTTGTATTTCAGGTGAGTGTCGAGTAACAGTAAAAGCAGTTGTAATTGACACGCACCTGGCTCTGACTTCTACTTCCAACTTTTCCTCATTTAGGGTGAGGTAGGGTTTCTTTGGTGTTAAAGTGATGTTGAATGCCGGGAGAACTTGGGATCAAGGATAAATAGGGTTATTCAAACCATGCATGCCAGCAGCTGAATGTCTGCACCATAAAGAATGTAAATAACTTACCATATTTCTTTACATTAAACACCACGCTGAATGGCTTTTCATCATCAAACTTCGCAACAACTTTCCATTTTCCCTCTCTAGGAATTAAAAAATATATATTTAATTCCTGAATTGGTGTACAGTAGATAGAGCGTCAAATGAAAGAATATATATTTTTAGTACTGCCCTGAATTAGCTTCACACATTAAATGTTTACAAGACAAAATAATAAGTGAACTTATACAAATAATCTTGTTCAAAAGTGTTCATACGCTTGATTCTTAATACGAGTATTAGTAGACTGTTAGAGTTCGGGTTAATAGAAGTTGACATAAAGTTGGAAACTAACTTACATCTGTTATGGAGCATCAAAATAAAATAAATGCATCAAAAGGAGTTAGCAGATATTAAGCAGACATATTAATACTTTACTCATATAATGAGTGTTAGTTGGCATGTAATTTCAAAGTTACTTACAGTCAACATAATTTCTAAAGGGGACCATCAAAATAAAGTGTTACCAAAAATGAAAACACAAATCTAATGGTTTTCTTTGCATACTTGTTCACAGTAGTGAGATTGTAGCTTTCAGAGAGAATCCCATTGTCTGCACTGGCGTTGGAGCTGATGTGCACTACAACACCATCTGGGTTCTGATTGTTCCATGGAGGAATATATTAAAAAGTATAAATAATGAAATAAAATTATGCAATGAAATGAAGCTAATTTTAAGATTTTAAGATGTAAGATATTTACCTGAATCTCAAGAGTTATGTTGCTGTTGAAAGCTTGGAATTCATGATTGGACACAAAAGCCCTGTAATTAACTGAGAGATTCAGAGACAGAAAGTGAGAAGTAATAGTGATACAGACTTGTAACTTAACAAACACTGTGCTTACTGACACAAATTCCACGATTCAAGTAGATTTCAATTCAGGAGTTTTTGATTAGAATCAATTTGATTTGATAAAGATTAATTGGGGCCTTGTCACATTGGTTTGGGTTTTGTTTGTGTTCATGTCTTTTATTACTTCTTCTTCATCATCATCTGGTGTTTTTATGGCGGTTTGGCAAACCATCGAAAAAGGTGCATTACCGCCACCTACTGATATGTCTTTTATTTTGTAATGTGCCTTAGTCAAGTTCCCTGCTTCCAGGGTAAGATCCCGTTACTGTCTATTTTTCTAGTAGACTATAATTCCTATGTTTTGTCTTTGATGGGCATAAAAAACTAAAAGTCTTTGAAAAGTCAAAGATTGCTTTCTATGTTTAATCTTGTATAATTTTTTTTTTCTTTCCTCTGGCACTTTATTTTGTTTTTATTTATTTTTTTGTGATCTATGTTTTTTTATTATTATTATTGTTCCTGTTATGTACTTGTTACATCTTCATTTTGGCATTAATAAAATAAAAAAAAATAAAAAAAAAAGTTCCCTGCTTCCTGTTTGCCCTTCTGAATGTGTCATGTTCTGATTGGTTGTTTTAATCATGTGTCACGTTCTCATTGGTTCGTTGCTTTCAGGTGTTTCTTGTTAAGTCTGTGTAAAGCAATTGTGGAAGAAATTGTATCTTTAAGATGTGTGTGACCATCATAATATGACAGTAAAAGAGCACACACAAACCTTATTCTAATATGGAATTGTATTGGAATGGTAAAGAGTGTTGGTCGTGACAGGAGGGCCTCCACTCAAGGGTAAACATGATGAACAAGTCTAAGAATGTTCCATGTATGGTTGAAATACATTCTTTGGCCTAGAAAGATAACATTCTGGGAGTCAAGACTATAAAGGAGGAAGGATGCTTCACTGTCACACTACATAATAACTCTGTGCTACTGTACGACTGCTGGCCTTTTCTTGCAAGAAAATAAACCTCATCAAAGACTATTGGAAATGTTTGTCTCTTATTCAGTGATAGAAAAGTGTTTGCTACCACACTCTCATTTTTCATTGATCCTTCTTCTAGCTTTGTTTCCTGTAACTAGTGATGGTGAAATTAAGCGTAAAATGGTTTATTACTCAAATCTTCTCAACAAGGTGCACACTAATGACATCTTTTGGTCAAAAGGTGGAAAATCTGCCTTTACGTCCCAGATGACCTATCCATTATTTGATTGATTTATAATAAATCAGTTTGTGCTACAAAAATCATAAGGCAATACAAGTATTTTGTCTATATAAATTAAGGTTTCCCACGTCATTGAACTTATGCAATATGAATAAATTAGTCAATAAATGAGAAAATACTATAATATTTACTATAGTAAACTATAGTAAATTGTAGTATACTGTATAGTATTTACAACACTTTAATGAATGCTACAGCATACTGTAGTGTTAACTATAGTGAACCCATAAACTGTAATAAATACTGTAGTATACTTTAGTTTTCACTACAGTGAACTGTAGTGCATTGCAGTATAATATACCCTATAGAAAACTTAGTAAAGTATTGGGTAAAGTCAAGTCAAGTCAAGTTTATGTATATAGCGCTTTTCACAATACAGATTGTATCAAAGCAGCTTCACAGTATTAAATTAAAATAATACATCAATGTCTGTTTCTAGTGGAAAACGTCCACGTTTGGTAATGCTGATCAATAGTATTGTTGATTGATCAATTAAATTAAATATCCCCAAATATCCCCAACTGAGCAAGCCAAAGGCAACAGTGGCAAGGAACCGAAAAACTCCATCAGGTGACCTAATGGAGAAAAAAAAAAAAAACCTTGGGAGAACCCAGGCTCAGTCGGGGGCCAGTTCTCCTCTGGCGTTTATGAACTAGAGGTCAGATTTAACTGTAAGATTAAAAGTATTATATGAATGCCGGCTGAAGAGATGCGTCTTTAATCTAGTTTTAAACTGGGAGAGCGAGTCTGAGCAACGAACAGTATCAGGAAGACTATTCCAGAGTTTTGGAGCTAAATGTGAAAATGCTCTCCCTCCTTTGGTGGACCTAGAAATCCTAGGTATGACCAAAAGCCTTGAATTTAGTGATCTTAAAGAGCGCGATGGATTATAGGGCGATAGAAGATCCGTTAAATAGACTGGAGCTAAGCCGTTTAGGGCTTTATAAGTCAGTAGCAATACCTTGTAATTAATACGGAGCTTTATAGGTAACCAATGCAGTGATGATAAAATTGGTGTTATATGATCATATTTTCTTGATCTAGTAAGAACTCTAGCGGCGGCATTTTGGACTAACTGTAGCTTGTTTATTGAGGATGCAGGACAACCGGCTAATAAAGCATTACAGTAATCTAGTCTCGAGGTCATGAATGCATGAACTAACTTTTCTGCATCAGAAACTGATAGCATGTTACGTAGCTTAGCAATGTTTCTAAGGTGGAAAAAGGCTGTTTTTGTAACATATGAAATATGATTTTCAAAAGACAGGTTGCAATCGAGTATAACACCCAGGTCTTTTACTGTAGAGGATAAAGTAACAGGACATCCTACTATGTTAAAGTTGTAGAGTGAGAGGTTTTGTGGGCGGTTTGTTGAACCGATGATTAGTACCTCTGTCTTGTCTGGATTTAATAAAAGAAAATTGCGCGTCATCCAATCTTTTATGCCTTTAACACACTCTGTCAATTTGGATAATTTAGCGTTTTCATCTGGCCGTGATGAAATATAGATTTGAGTGTCATCAGCATAACAATGGAAACTAATTCCATGTTTCCTTATAATATTTGGGAGGGTGAGGAGAGGACGCTGGCGTTGTTTGTTTGCCGCTTCTCCGCCCGCGATTTTTAATTGCGCTTATAGTTTGATTATATATTTTTATATTGTGCTATTTTTACGAGCCTTGTGCCTTTTACGAGCTATTTTTACTGACATAAGGTGCACACCTTTTATACCAGTGGGGAAGCTAGGTAACTTGGCACCTACCTGCTACAGATGACTTCCAGCTCCTGTATGGCGTTAAGCTATTCCAGCTTGCAAATCCAACGATTTAATTTCACAACCACACCGGGATTTAACATTCCCATCATTAACCCTCTGGGGTCTGAGCTGTTTTCTGGGCCCTGGAGGTGTTCTGACATGCTCTGACATTTGTGTTTTTTTCTGTTACTAGTGACATTTTCATGGCTAAAGTCTAATTACACTGTATTCAGCACAAACTCTGCTACAATAATATATCAGCAGCATGTATGTAAAAGTTTGTAGTTTTGAGATAATGACATTTATGCGTAGTTTGTGAAAATACAAAAAAAAATTCTCACTGAAATAAGGCCATGAAACCCATACTGATTATTTCTTCACAAGACTTTTGAAAATTGTATGACTTAGCCTAGAATATTTGCTCCAAAACTATGTGAAAATCACCCTGACTGCTCATTCAGATAAGACAATATATTGATTTTAAATTTCTAAGACGTGTTTTGTGTGAAAAAGCCTTATGCGAAAAGGCGTGATCATCTCATGAATATGTAAGCCTTCAACACCTGAGAAAGACAAAGACACTCCCCTAACTGCCCTATTAGAAGCTATCAGGCCCTGTCATTCAGAGCAACCTTGCACAAAGAATGAGGAGATTTAAAAAAGAATGGCTTTTAGATTGTTTGGATTTATTTACAACACAACATAATCCAAAAATACACAACAAATGACAAAAGAGCACATTGAAAACAATGATCCAAAGACAGAGACCTTTGTGCCATTCCTAAAAACATTGTACATACCTTTCATTTCCAAGGTGTTTGATTTTCACTTTACCATGTTCATGTACAGAGACTCATGTGAATGTTGAAGTCAGCAGAACTCAGTTGCATCTGGTCCCTGAAAGAAAAAGAAAAAAAAGAAAAAACTGTGAACATACTGTTATCAAGAGAAACTATAGGGCTGCACGATTTTGGGAATAGATTTTAGATTTTTCTGGTTAAAATTTCTTTTTAAAATTCACAGAATACACACACACACACACACACACACACACACGTTTCCAACAATATATAATGAACACCAGGTTTGTTGTGCCTTGTAGGCATAGGCTACGCAGTGCTGCATAAAATATATAGGGGTGGTGTGGCGCAATGGATAAGACACATGCCTTTGGTGTGAGAGACCCGGGTTCGAATCCACTGTGAGACACCAATGTGTCCCTGAGCAAGACACTTAACCCCTAGTTGCTCCAGAGGCGTGCGACCTCTGACATATATAGTAATTGTAAGTCGCTTTGGATAAAAAGCGTCAGCTAAATGAATAAATGTAAATGTAAATGTAAATAAAATAATAATAACAATAAATTAAATCTTCCAAAAGATTTCAAGAACAACTACGCTAGAGAAAAATATATTGATTATCATATGTTACTTCAAATGTTTCCATTCGTTATGATGATATGAAATGAGATAATAGTAAAAACATAAAGCCTAATGTTTGGTGCATTTTTCCTTTCAAACGCAATCGCGCTCCAAAATATGATACATTAAAACCCACAGCGCGCTCCAAAATATGATACATTCAAACGCACAGCGCGCTCCAAAATATGATACATTCAAACGCGATCGCGCTCCAAAATATGATACATTCAAACCCACAGCGCGCTCCAAAATATGATACATTCAAACGCGATCGCGCTCCAAATATGATACATTCAAACGCACAGCGCGCTCCAAAATATGATACATTCAAACGCGATCGCGCTCCAAATATGATACATTCAAACGCGATCGCGCTCCAAAATATGATACATTCAAACCCACAGCGCGCTCCAAAATATGATACATTCAAACGCGATCGCGCTCCAAATATGATACATTCAAACGCACAGCGCGCTCCAAAATATGATACATTCAAACCCACAGCGCGCTCCAAAATATGATACATTCAAACGCCATCGCGCTCCAAAATATTAAACATTATGGTTATACATATCTATGTTTGAGCAGATATCCACAAACAGTATTTAACAGTAAACACGGGTCTAAATAGTATAATATTCACCATATATCTAGCAACAGTTCAACTGCAATGTGAAGTTTATGCAACAATACCATAAACTAATAAGAAAGAATTTCTTACCTTACATCTTTCTTGTCTTCAAATCGCGTTCTTCTTCTTCTGGGGGTAAATCCAATGTAAGCTCAGACGTGTCTTCCAAACTCGACGAAAAGCAGAGACTTGTGAAGTTTTTTGGTGTTTTGTGTTTGAGGTAACGAGGGCGTTCGCGTTGCATGTGGAGATTTGCATGTGAATCACTTTTGCGCGAGTGGGCGTGTCGAATTAAAAAGTAATTAGCAAGCGTTTGAGATACTGGACATCCTGTTGGTTTTATACAAATTACTTAAACAGAGAATATTTGTTTTCAGTTTGAATCCGATCATTTAAAAGTACACACTTAAATGTGTATAAAGGTATATGGCTCATAAATGTGCGACAAGTATTCGCTGAGTTTTGTTTCAGTTTATAGATGTGCTCAAGAAAAAAAAGTTCACCGCGACGGAGAGGCAGAACGCACACCCTGTTTATTTTCTTTATTTTACAAAAGCACAATGTTTTGATTTGATTGTAAGTGGACACATACAAAAGTAGAAATATCACAGATTATTTTTTTATATTTCTTTTTTCTGTATAACCATAAATGACGGAGTAATTTAAGTTTATGTTGCTGCTATGTGAAAAAAATCCAGCAAAGCGCGTCGGCGCGTTTCTCGACCTCAGAGGGTTAAAGGACCTGGACTTCTTCGCCGCCCTCGGTACATTCATAGAGGCTCCGGTAGAAAATTCATCTTTCATAACCAGCCAAGCTGCTCTGCTACAAACATCCCATCTCTCTGGTCATCTGTCGCATGTCTGACGCGTCATCAGAGTACCGTCACTCCAGCTACCATCAACACTGGAAATATCGCGAGACCTCTGCACTCCAGTATGGGATTCCTGCACTTTCGGTTGGATACATTTCGTGGAGTGGATTCCAGTCTGCGTGGAGTGGATTTTAATGTTTTGCGACCTGTACAGAGATTTACCCCACAGACATTGGTCAAATTCGAACTTTTTAACACTCAATCCATCAATAATAAATCCAAACTGATTGAAGAACACATCAGAGAAAAAGGACTTGACTTCATGTGTCTGACAGAAACCTGGCATCAGCCAGAGGTTTACTCTGCCCTAAATGAAGCCTGTCCCCCCGGCTACAGTTACTTGGAGGCAGCTCGCAGTACTGGTCGAGGTGGTGGCTTAGCTGTCATTCACCGACAGGACCTGGAGCTGTCCCTTATTGCGCTGCCTGCAACATCTTCCTGCGAGTGTCTTAATTTAAATGTAAGCCCCCCTTTCCAATGACTGTTCTCCTTATCTACCGGCCCCCTAAATCAAATCAAATTTACGCGCTCGCATTCATCACGGAAATGTCTGATCTCCTAACAACACTCTGTACTACCTCTGCTAATACGATAATTCTGGGAGATATAAATATTCATGTCGACACCCCCTCATGTTATCCCGCTGCTGATTTTCTTCAGCTGCTAGACTCCCTTAACTTACAACAACATGTTGATGTCCCCACACATTCCAGGGGACACACACTCGATTTGGTTATATCTAACTACGCTCCTATCAGCAACCTACATGTTTATGATCTTGGTGTTTCAGATCACAGGGTCGTGTCAGTGGAGTTGCCCTTTCCTTCCTCCCATACCAAACCAAACCAAAGCAACAGATCCACTACAGAAAGCTGAAAAACATCAATGCGGGTGCTCTGGCCCAGGATTTTCATCTCTCCTCCGGCTTTACTGACTCCCTTTCTGTTGATGACTCAGTGGATTTCTAAAATCAGTCCCTGAGCAGTCTTCTGGACCTTCACGCACCCTTAATATCCAGGTCAGTCTCATTTACGCGCTCAGCACCCTGGTACACCTGCGAGCTGCGAAAGATGAAGACGGCTGGGCGTGTCCTTGAGCGGCGGATGAAGGTCTCTGGACTGACTGTTCACAAACAGGCATACATGGAACAAAAGAAGGCATATGCAAAAGCTCTGAGGGATGCACGTTCCAGGTTTTATTCCACTATCATCAATAACAGTCCCGGTAACTCCAAACAACTTTTCTCAACAATAAACCACCTTCTTAAACCCCCCTTATTGTCCCACTCTGAGACCACCGAGGAGAGGTGCAACATGCACATACATTTTTTCAAAAAAAAATTTATTAACATCCGCTCTCACCTCTCCGCCACCGCTGTCCTTACTCTCCCAACGGTCGACCCACCGCTTGAGATTGTTCAGCCCCTCTGCTCTTTCTCTGATGCTACACAGGAAGTAGTGGAGGACATCATCAAAAAAATTAAGTCGTCCACCTGTGCCTTGGACCCTTTCCCTTCAGCACTGCTGAAGGCAAACACTCCTGTTATCTCTCCATTCATCACTAAGATCATAAACCACTCCCTCATGGTTGGCCATATCCATCATATCCTGTCATCAGACCCCTACTGAAAAAAACCCACTCTGGATCCAGAAGTTCTCACTAACTACAGGCCCATTTCCAATCTTCCATTCCTATCAAAGGTTCTGGAAAAAATAGTAGCAGCACAACTTCATGTTCACCTCAAACACAATAACTTGTTTGAAAAATTTCAGTCTGGTTTCCGCCCTGGCCATAGCACAGAAACAGCCTTGGTCAGGATCACCAACGACCTCTTGATGGCAGCAGATACTGGTTCCCCATCTCTACTTATCCTCCTAGACCTAACAGCTGCTTTTGATACAGTAGACCATAACATCCTCCTCCAACGTCTGCACTACACCACTGGACTCTCAGAAAATGCTCTCAACTGGTTTATTTCATACTTGAATGGCAGAACGGAGCACGTCGCCCTGGGAAAAGCAAAATCACACACTCACAACGTCACCTGTGGTGTCCCTCAGGGCTCTGTGCTGGGCCCTACACTCTTCTCCATTTATATGCTCCCACTTGTAAAAGTCATTAGCAGACATGGTATATCTTTCCATTGTTATGCTGATGACACACAGCTTTATCTCAGGACAACCCCCACTTCTTCTGCTCCCTTGCCAGCATCCACATTGACCACATGCCTGGAGGAGATAGAGGCGTGGATGAAGCTCAATTTCCTTCAGCTAAACAGTTCCAAAACGGAAGCCATCTTAATTGGCACACATCATCAACTCTGTTTGTCCACCATCAACAGTATTACTTTCTCTGGCCAAAACATCGCCCTTTCTTCATCTGTCACTAATTTGGGTGTTAAAATGGACTCTCAACTCACTTTTGACACCCACATCAAACACCTCTGTAAGACATCATTCTACCACCTAAAGAACATAGCCAAGCTCCGTCCAATACTCAACCTGACTGATGCAGAGAAGCTTGTCCACGCATTTGTCTCCTCCAGGCTGGACTACTGTAATGCTTTATTGGGATCTCTAGTAAAAGCATTCAGCGACTCCAATATATCCAGAATAGCGCTGCCAGGATCCTGATGAGGGTGCGCAAGCATGATCACATCACCCCCATCCTGAAATCTCCATCGGCTGAATGGCTGCCCCGAGGTTGTGGAATGCCCTCCCTGATCAGCTGAGGGCCCCACAGACTACAGATGTTTTTAAACGAAACCTAAAAACGCATCTCTTTAAAAAAGCTTTTCACTAAATGTATTTTCTGTAGGTTTAACTATTTTTAAATCTTGATTTTTTTTAAAATTAGATTACTATATGCTCTGTAGCACTTTGAGATTGCCATAATGTAAAGTGCATTACAAATAAAATTTATGATTATTATTTATTATTATTTCCAAGTGGCAGCATATATATTGAGAATAACAGAGGGCCAAACACAGATCCCTGCGGCACTCCATAGTTTACTGGAGTTATGATCGATTTTTCTTCATTTAAATAGACAAAATGGTAGCGGTCAGATAAGTATGATCTGAACCAGCTTAATGCTTGTCCTTGAACACCAGTATAATTTTGTAGTCGATCTAAGAGTATTGTGTGATCTATAGTATCGAACGCAGCACTAAGATCAAGTAAAACTAGTATTGAGATACAGCCTTGGTCAGAAGCTAAAAGTAAATCATTTGTGATTTTAATGAGCGCAGTTTCAGTGCTATGATGCGGTCTGAATCCAGACTGAAACTTTTCATAGATGTCATTTTCTTGCAAGAAAGAGCCCAGTTGGGCGGACACAGCTTTTTCTAGTATTTTAGACATAAAAGGAAGATTTGAAATGGGTCTATAATTTGCTAGATTATGTGGGTCTAATTATGGTTTCTTAATGAGAGGTTTTATAACTGCCAGTTTAAATGTTCTAGGAACATGACCTAAAGATAAATATGAGTTAATAATATTGAGGAGAGGCTCTTCCACTATAGGTAACACTTCTTTCAGTAGTTTAGTTGGTATATGATCTAATAAACATGTTGTTGTTTTAGATGAAGTGATAAGTTTATTTAACTATTTTTGTTCTATAGTTGTAAAGCACTGTAATTATTCTTGCGGGGTGATAATTGAGGCTGAATTATAAGGCGAGATTGAGGATTGAACGTTTATAATTGTGGTTCTGATGTTTTCTATTTTCTCAGTGAAGAACTTCATGAAATCATTACTACTGAACTGTAACGGGATATTTTGTTCAGGTGACATCTGTTTATTTGTTAGTCTGGCCACGGTGTTAAATAAAAACCTAGGATTGTTTTGGTTGTTTTCTATTAGTTTGCGGAGGTGCTCAGCCCTGGCCGCTTTTAGGGCCTTTTTATAATGTGACATACTGTCTTTCCACGCGATTCTAAAGACCTCTAAATTTGTTTGTTTCCATTTACGCTCGAAATTACGAGTTTATCTCTTAAGAACATGCGTAGTATTGTTGTACCATGGTGCTTTACTTTTTTCTCTGACCTTTTTTAATCTAATAGGTGCAACAATATCCAATGTTCCAGAGAGAATGGTGCTCATAGTGCTAGTTAATTCCTCTAGTTCATCTGTTTGTTTGAGTTCACTGAGCAGCTGAGACAGATCAGATAAGCAATTTGAAAAATTATCTATGGTGGATGGAAGGATTGTTCTGCCTGATCGATAACGCGGCGCAGCATGATATATTACAGGAGTACGTAATATGCAAGTTACCATGTAATGGTCAGTGACATCATCACTTTGTGGAATGATATCTATATCGGTTGGATCGGTTCCATGTGATATAATTAAATCGAGTGTATGATTAAAATGATGAGTTGGTCCTGTAACGTTTTGCTTGACCCCAAAGGAGATTAATAAATCCGTAAACGCAGCCCCTAACGCATCATTTGGATTATCTACGTGTATGTTAAAATCTCCAACAATTAATGCTTTATCGACATTGACTAACAGGTCTGAGAGAAAATCTGCAAACTCTTTTAGGAAATCAGCGTAAGGTCCAGGCGGTCTATATACGGTAGCCAAGGCTAGAGATAATAGGGATGTTTTTCTAACATCTAAGAGCGTAACATTTAGTACAAGTACTTCAAACGAAATAAACTTATAACCCGTTTTCTGAGTAACATTGAGAATATCTCTATAGATTGTTGCAACACCGCCACCACGACCAATCAGACGGGGCTCATGCTTGTAGGAGTATCCTGATGGAGTAGACTCATTTAGACCGAAATAATAATTTGGTTTAAGCCAGGTTTCAGTAAGGCAAAGTACATCGAAGCTATTATCTGTGACTATTTCATTTACAATAACTGCCTTAGGTGTGAGTGATCTGCTAAACTTTTCATGCCCTAGTCGATACATGGAAGCGGTCCTGACACAATGATCGTTGTTTCAGGCGATGTGCTGCGTACCTTATCGATCAGATTCCTGAAGTCTTTCTTCAGAACCTCCATCTGGCGCAGCATGATATCGTTCACTCCCGCGTGCAGGACCACAGTTCCGACGCGCTCGTCACCGTTCAGGATCTCGGGAACGCGAGCAGCGATTTCAGAAACACGAGCACCAGGAAAGCAGTGACTGTGCACCTTACTTTTACCTAACGTAGCGTGTACGTGCCGAACGATGGAATCGCAGATGATCATAGCATCGCGTTCTGTTTCGCGAAGAGGGGAGAAGCGCTTTTGGGTGGATATCTCAAAAACCGGGAGGGGCGGAGAGATTCTTCCTCTGGTCCTGGCCCGCGTCTTCCGCTGCGGAACCACCCAGGATTCGTGGTGGTGTGTTGGAGCCGGAGTGAACGAGACCATGGCTGACCGCGACCTCGGCGCTCGGGACCTGAGAAACGCACGGAGTAGACGAGGTCGGAGTCAGCGGGTTGGTAACTGATTTGTGTGCATCGGCGCGTGATGTTTCAAGAGCTAAACGCCGGTCTCTCAGCTCGGCTTGTTTCTCTAAAAGGTCGCAGATCTGTTTCTCAACAGCTTCCAGCTCAGACTGCAGTGCGTGCAGCTCAAATGTGTCCTCACCTGCACCAAAAGGTAGACTACTTACATCAGATATATTCGCCATTTTAACAGATGGACAGTAAGTTAGCAACGACGCTACCAGTGATGCTATCAATATTAATACTAATTTATGACTTAAGTCTTGGATATAATCCATCTTTTTAGTGGTACGGGTGTAGAGTAGACGCACGATAGGCGAAAAAAAATTTTGTTTGTAAGTGAGTGTGGAGAAGACGCGTTCAGCCGTGATCCACAGGAGTAACCTATAAGAGTAACCGATGTTGGATCACTAATAGGCTTGAGACGCGTCTGCTCAACAGTCCGCGTTGTAACTATGAGGTTTGAGCAGTAGTGCTTCTCAGTGAGGAAAAGTAGAAAATGTTCGTTGTAAGTGAGTTTAAAGAGAAAATCAAGAATTATAAATCAAATCGATGGAGCTCCAAAGACAACAACGCGTTCAGACGCGACGCATGCGCATTCGTAAAGTAATTTGTATATATTACTATAGTTGTTACAACAACTACAGAATTACCACAACAAATTAATTCAAGTACTTTACTATAGTATGGTTCAAAAACACTAGTATTTACTATACATTACTATAGTATTTGTTCATGTGGTTCATGTCAAGTTTTTATGAATCTGCTTCGATCAGCACATGGATGCAGCCTTATTTATACCGTATTTATAATACAGTTTTTGCCTAAGTTCATTTCACATTGTGGAATGATCAGTTGAAGTGTTTGTGAACTGGAAATTAAAACAGATTGAACATGCGCAGAACTACACATGGTTAATATTCTTGGTTTCATATCAAAAGTAACAAAGAACAAAGCTTACTGCAATCTATTAGATAGGAGGTGAAATATCCTTTGTTCATTCATCAGCTGGAAACAGCATAGACTGAAATATCTATTCTTGGGATTTAAGCATTCAGCTCTTCAAAATGATAATTGATTAAAATCGAGAAATCTATCATTTTAACCTAGCTCTAGAGTGCTTGGTAGTCATGCAGCTGACCTGTGTCTCCAGGGTTGTAAAGAGGTTTATCAGTTTGAAGGAAGATGTATCCAGACCGAAACGACACCATTATAATTTTCTCAGCTTTGTGGAAACTCCCAAATTCCACAACCAGTCTCACAGATTTTTCTGAATCTTTTTTCAACAGGTTTGGATTAATCTTATGAAAAGAAAAGGAAAAAGATTGTATGTGCTAATTACTTATCTCAAAGCTTTACCTGATTTACATTTCTAGTTTCTAAACACACAGACAATAAATACACTTTGTCTTCTGAGCCAACCTCAATGGTTTTGAGATCACTATAGTAGTTGTCTGAATTGAGGATGGCAGAATCCCGCGTCAGGACGGATTCCTTCCCGAATGTATAGACAATGAGTTTGACTGTGATTGGCTCGGACAGGCTGTGCGCCTCTAGAAAGATATTCAGTTTGGTTCCAAGTCTCAGTCTTGCTGGAACTAGCATGATAAACCTGAGAGAGAATACAAACAGTTTCATTAAAAGTCCTTATCAGCTTTGCATAAAGTAAAAATGCATGCATTCTGGATCACCTGCTATCTGCTTTATGTTTTTGTATGTGTTAACACTGACCAGACTGGAGAGTTATGTACTTACTCTGGTGCCGAGTCAAGAGCTTGATTGCCACTGTAAACACAAACAACATACTTAACATTCTATTGTATTTAAAGGGTTAGTTCATCCAAAAAAAAAGGTAATTTATTCACCCCTTTTTATCATGTCGTTCCAAACCTATAAGACTCCTGTTCATTTTCAATGCCAGAAATATATTTTTAATGACGCATCAGATATTTCTGCTATCCACTAAAAACTTTGACGTTCATAAAAACATTGTACAAGTAATCTATATTATTGGAGAAGTTTAATCCAAGTCTTCTGAAGAGCAGATCATTTCAAATATTACAAACAGATTTAATTTACACTGTAAAAGTTAATGTAAAAGTTAATTAGCAATTTTTTTATATATATATTTTACAAAACAAAACTTTAGTCTTTCTATTTAATAATTTAATGTTTAATTCAATGTGTTACATGTTCTTAGTCCAGTCATTTTATGAAAAAAGGTTGAACAAATTGCAACAGAAGCAAACTCAACAGATTTTTTTTCTATCCTCAATATGTCCTGAGTAAGAAAAAAAAGTTCTTTTTTTTAACCTTTTTAATTGTAAAAAGGCACAAAAAAAAGTACCCTAGTATTCACGTAAGAAAAGAATGAGATTCTTCTGGACTTTTTTTTCCTTACTAAGGACATATTAAGTATACAAAATCAGTTGAGTTTGCTTCTGTTGCAATTTGTTCAAGGTTGACCCCCATTTTGGCTTAAAATGACTGGACTGTTGCGAGTTGCAAGTTTTTACCTTTTTATGTATTTTTTTTTATTTAATCATGGGCTTCTGTTGCTCTTCTGAACTACTGAAACTAGTTACCCAAGATTGTCCTCATCTGTCGTCTTGTTATTTGATTCATAAGTGATTTTTTTTTAAAATAAATAAATAAAATAATAATAATAATAATAATAATAATAATAATAATAATTCACAAAATCAACCTACATGTTAAACAGTATATTTAAAATTCAACTTACCGACTTTGAGAATAAACCTGGTAATTGGATACCAACAGTATCCATAAAAGCTGTGGAATAAGCAGCCTCATCCTGCTGGACTGGTTACTCACAAAATGAGAATGTGGCAACAGTGGGAAAGCTGAAATAAGAAACATCCCTCCTCCTTCTAAAGCAAAAAAAAAAATCTTTCGGAAAAAACCTCAAACACTCTTGGCCTCTGATTGGTGAGGAGACCACATAGAAAGCAGTAGTTCTGTCAAGATTCGAGTAGTTGAGTTGATTTTTTTATTTTTATAAATTGTAATAATTTTTTCATCAAATCAATTTACAATCCATGACTATTAACCAGAAAAAAAAAACAGAAAAAAAAAACAGAAGTGCTGCGTGCCACAGACAAGAATCTATGCATCGCATTATTAGAATGCATGACTGTCACACTCACACACATCAGATGGACTTTGTTTTCAGTTTGCACCGTCTTACCTTTGGTTAGTTTGTCATTTATATTGTCTCGGTTACCAATGTAACCCTCGTTCCCTGAAGGAGGGAACGGAGACTTAGTCGATCGTATACTGACTGTATGGGAGAACGCCTAGTGAGCCCGATTACTCTGATTACTCTTAAAATCAAGCCAACAAGATTTGGCAGGTGCATAATCAACGCCCCGCCTTACCCTGCGGGTATAAACATGGAAGTGGATACACCTATCAGTTGTTTTTCGCTGAGGAGCAGATCGTGCCCTAGTCAGCGGTGGTCCAGTAGAAGTGGCAAGGGGACTAAGTCTCCGTTCCCTCCTTCAGGGAACGAGGGTTACATTGGTAACCGAGACGTTCCCTTTCAGTCGGGTAACGTTCGACTTAGTCGATCGTATACCGACTGTATGGGATCCTCTAACACGCCACTACTACTGCCACCTTCCAGTGCCTAAACACAAAGCTGCAAGAGCCTCCGCATGGCGAATGGTCGAGCTTAGGTCAGGAAGTCACAGCTGTTCCACAGGACCACTGGGAAAGCGTACCTTGAACGAGGGGTCTACGCTGCGAAGCCACATCTACATGAGAGTAACATGTGGAAAACACATATGGACCAGGCGCCTAAGCGGGTAGTACGACATATGGGATGTCATTGAGGTGGCTCCAGCCGCAGAAGCGGGGGAACACAACCAGTCAATGACGGCAGAGGTGACTCTGCCAAAGGAAGATACGAACTTACCGTAGGAAGCATGCCGTAGAGAAATACACATACTGGAACACTGGCCGGACATGTCCCCTGAGGAACATGTAAACCAAGTTCACCTCCAGACTAAGAAAGATTCCTCTCGGTTTAGGAAAGGAATCCCTCTCAGTTGACCTGCGAACCCCACTGGCTATGCAGCTGGCTGGCTGACTTCAGTGAAGGAGCCTACTAAGCCGTGAGTTCAGTACACATTAGTGTAATGTCACCCAACCCCTAACACAATATCTGTTCAGCGAGGCACCCATGTTGACGCTTAGGAAAGAGCACACGCTCCAGATGGAGAGACTCTTAACCCAAGTGGACACGGTGCAGCTTGGACTTCCACCAAGATGATGGCCACACATTCCCATGTGGGCCAACCATCGCACAGGGAACCACCCTCCTTTCTGCTGGTCAACATAATTCCAGATACCATCAACCACAATTTCAGTAAACAGGGACTCTACTCGGAAGGCCCGTAGGCGGCCTGAGACTGAATCATGTGTACATGTAAGTGCACTTACCCGTTTCCCTCGTTTTAGAGGATCTCAAAATAGCGTGAGACACCCAACTGATACCGAATCGCCATAATGAGGGCTGGTGATACAGACGTGGCAGTTGGTGTCAGGCTCCTGGGTAGAACACCTACAGCTCACCTCTGCTAATGCTCAGGGATAAAGAAATTTGCTCTTTCTTTGAAAATGTAGGTACCGCTGGCCCCGCTTTTATGGGGAGCCAGCGGCGGAACAGACATACACATTTACATTTATGCATTTGGCAGACGCTTTTATCCAGAGCGACTTACATTGCATTATCCTATACATTTATACATAGGTATGTGCAATCCCCTGGGATCGAACCCACAACCTTGCGTTGTTAACGCAATGCTCTTACCACTGAGCTACAGGAAATACACAAACAAAGACTCCCCCCGGTCCTCCACCGAGGGGAGGGAGTGAACCGGTACCATCTCCAAGAACAAAATCCCATCCCTGGGCAGCCCAAGTCACTAGCGCTTGCGCTTGTGCTTACCACCTGGCTTGGCAGCACCTGAGGTGGGCAGGGCGCTATGCCTGCGTCTGGATCCACGGACCGCACGTGCTCAGCGGGAGAAGAGGCAGACGCAGGGGGACGCACAAATCACAACCGTGTTTGCTCTTTTAGAAATGGGACCCGTCACCAGTGCTGGAGCACACAGGGGAACAACCGCGGCAACACTTGAAAGTGAAGCGCACACTACTTCCGCCCTCAACCGCAACCGCAACACTCTTACTAAGAAGAAAATGCTGTGGAAACAGCTGAAGAGAGCTTCCGTAGCTCGCGACTAAGTCGAACGTTACCCGACTGAAAGGGAAAGTCATTTATATAAATCATTTAGATTGTTTCAAAGCAGCTTTACAGTGATAATATGAAATTTAAGTCACAGAGATTGATTTGGCTTTATAGCAGCTCTAGAATGAAGTTACTGTCCAGCTAAAGTTAGTTTCGATTAATGTCATGGATGTTAATTTGATTCATCATTCTGTTCAGCTGTGTGTGATTAATTACCTTGTTTACCAGATAGCATGGTGAAATTGATACAATGTTGAGTTTTGATCCAAACCATCATTTTAGTTGAGATTGACATTTAAATGTTTAAAGTGTGTTGGATCAGCATTGGAATTTTGATGAAAGTCAACAGCACACATGGGTGGAGACAGTGACATTGAACTAACAGTGATTTGTAGTTGATGAGCACAAGATCATTCAGGCATGTATCTCTGCAGAACACTAGTGGGTGTTTCTCTATCAGTGGGGCGTTTTCAAACCATAATGGCCATTTTCAACCACTTGGTTTAGGGGAGGGCCTTCATGATTTTAGCAAATCTGTTGAAAATGGTTGAAAAACATTTATTGTAGTTTGAAATTGGCCACTGATTGGTAAACACCCATTTTGGTTTTGCATGTGCACTTCTCAGTAGTGTAATGCTTCCTCATTAGAGAGAAAACATACAGTAGGTGCATCCTATACAGAAGTCTTGTTTGTTGAAGCACTTGACATACTTACATGATTTCTCTAGCACAGTTTCAAACAATGGTGCATCTACCTTATTTCTCTGTTCCTTTGTTTTACGTGCTTATTTGCATTTGATTTGTGTTGTTATTCACTGTAATTCTTTTTTTTTTTTTTTACTTTCGCGTCAAAGATCGCAGACGGCCCCAGATTATTGTTGTTCAACATTCATTAGGCTACTCATTTGTAAGGGTGGATTCCTGCAGTGGTTCAGTCTGCAAGAAATGCCGAATGACAAAAAAAAAACGTTATTAGCAAGATGGTAGAAAACTGCACATTTCTTGTCTATTCCACCCACTGCCACTTATACCAACGACGGAAATAAGCGCAGTTACAATAGCTTAATATTTGTGGGAGAGCATTGCTATAGAGAGTGACGATATTGTATTGCAATATGTAGCACTTCAAAGTCAATGCCAAATCAAAACTAGTTAGCACATTAATTGTAATTGAAAAGGTTTAATGACAAAATATGGTTACGGTTATACATAAAATAGTTACAAAATAGATGTATGAGATGATGATAATGTATACCATTAATCTTACCCAGCATGTAAAATGTTACCAGAGAGAGAGAGAGAGAGAGAGAGAGAGAGAAAAGAGGAGGCAAAAGGTGAGAGCCCCAAGAAAGGGACCCAGAGAAGAAGAGAGCCAGAGCATCAAAGAGACAGAGCAACAGTTACAATCTTCTTTTGTCCTTTCCCTGACCATGTGACTAAAACCCAAATGTGAGACATTCAAACTGACCAATCAGATAATTCAACTTCCCCCACCGTACTGGACAATTCATCGACCCCCAAAGTACAAACATTTTGGGCTTCAGGCCTAGATCACTATCAGCCCCTCTGTGCCTTTAGGAACTCCAAATGGTCATTGTGGTAGAAAGAGGGGGTAGATAAACAGTCAAGATTATTTTCAATTCTACAAATTATAACATCACACTCTATACTTGATCTGGACAAACTGAGCATCATTAGAAAGGTTTAAGACTCCAGCTTCGATATTTGACCACTGTTAATGATTAAACTGGTTTACAGTGACATTAATTTCTTAATTTATGCCAGGAGTGCAAAATAATTAATCTGTAACGTTCGTTATTTTGAATAGAAATCATCACTCATACAACATTCATTCACATCTTCTTCGGTTTATTTGTGTTAAAATACATGCAATATACAGCATCCTCCAGGGCTATTAGTCCAATTGTGCACATATTTGGAGAAATAATGATTAATTATCACGTTTGTAAAATATTTCGTCATACAGAATAACATTTCTTTTTCTCAGAAGTATGCGATCTGAAGAGCTCAAACAGCGATCAGAGCTAGATGTGGGTCTCCTCTTCCTGATGTAGCAGGGTGACTGAATCCACTTATGAGGATATCATTCACCTGTGCTTAGTTTATTAAGCCCCCGCCCCTTTCTTTGATATATAAGGGATGTGTGGTGGGCACTTGGCATGCGTCTTGGTATCGCCCTTGTGACGTCATCCATGGTTGCCGCAGGCTTAGACTGTAAGCGTCTTCCTCGTCTGCTGTGTGCTGGCTGCCCACGCCTCACAACATCTCATTGATAGCATGTGTTCCTGACTGAGCCGCTGTTCTGCAATACGGTGCGCGACTGCGAAGCGGTTTGTGTGCCGGGATCATCCTGCGGTCCCCCTGCATAACTGAGGGTCTCTTGGGCTATTCGTGAGAATCAAGTATCAATGCTGAACTGTGATCGCGTATAATTGCGACTGCGTCACTGTTTTGCCTCGACATCCATCAGGATAGTAACTTTTAGCTGCTGTGTTTCTGTTGCACGTACGTCGCTTGTGAAGACTGTGCGGGCGGGCTGTCTTCTCTGGCTGCCGCCTATTGAACTCCATTGATTCTTACACTTATATGTATGATTATTTGTTTTTTTGTTTATTGTGTGTCGTATTTTTGACCACTAAAACCGAGTGAACTTGTTTTCATGTGGTATTGTGAGTCCTAATTCTAGGTCAAGTGGTTTAAATCCTTGAAGTATTTGACATCTTATCATCTTAAATTGTATTTATGTTTGTTGTGTGTTTCTTATTGTTTTCTTTGTTGCAGGAGCTTGGGTTTCTGGAGGGTGAAGGCGAAACTGCCATTTGTGTGGTGTGTTCACACCTAGTGCTGTGTCTTCTGGCATCTAACCTTCACGTGTGTGTTTGGGTATTTGTAGTGAACTATTGGGGGGGTTATTTTCCAATTTGGCAGCTGACCCTTACCTCCAGGTACCTCTGCTCTTGGCTAATTTGTTTTCTTTAAATTGAGTGTTATTTGTTGTGTGTATTTGAGTAGGTTCTGATTGATGGTGTTCATCATATTATAATGCCAGTGTAAGAGTTTTAACTTTGAATTTCCAACTATTTATTCAACATTGATGAACAAAATAAAACTTTTCTATTTAAATGACTCATGTCTTTTCACCCACTCAATCCAAACGAACCTGTGTGCCCTTAGGGCTATTTCCCTGGTTTTCCGGGGTGGCGTAGTCGATCATATATTGCAGGGGCGTCAGTTTGTTTTGAAAAGTGGTGGGGACAAAAGATCAGATGAAAAAACATTACAGCAGGACGGGAAAAATATTGAATAACGGTGCATCAAAAATGGGCATAGCGTAGGCCAGTCAACAACAGGAAAATACTCAGCATAAAACCCTCAACAATGTCGACTGCACATGTAACAGTCCCTGCAACACCAGCTCAACCGAACAGTGCCAAAGCACCATACTGAAGAAAACAGCAGCGCGTTAAGTCAATGATTACAATGAAATTCATTACATATGTAAAAGAAAACACACCATACAACGCAACATATCTGCATCAAATAAAACCAGATAAAATTAAAACAATGTGGGATTTGCAACCAACATAGAATGCAGTGCAGTTAGAAAACCAAATCCACAAAATGTGAAATCCTCCTCTGCCATCGCACATCGCAGCGTAACCAATATAAAGTGCCGTGATAAATACTGTCATTATGTATGCCACAAAAAAACCCACACTAAAATCCAAACTATTTTAAAACTATAAGATGGCACGCAGGCCCTCTCTCTCACGCACTTTTACTGCACGCACACACACACACACAAAGCCAGTTTTTTTTATTGATCTGTAAATTACTTAATCGGCTACAATTAACAAAATCAATCACAGTGCAAATATATGCTATATAAAAACTCCCCTACCTGTACTGTTGATCAACATCTTCTCTTAAAGTTGAAAAATGTTAAAACTTCAAGAAGAACTAACGATGTTAGCCGACTAATACATGGATAAATGAAACCTCCTCCCCAACACTTCGAGGTTTGAACGTAGCGCATCATGTCCATCCATTCCTGCTCAGGCCAGAGCGCAAATCCATGAAGCTGGAAAGGAGCGGTAGTCCCATGGAATTTCTAACTAACGTTAGCTAACTTCCCGCTTGAGGGTCGAGAACCGGCTTCTGTTGTTTACAGACCATGCAGCCTCTGTGTAGCTAGCTAAACGTAGAGTTCAATATAAGACTGACATTGGTCAGTAGCCAATCTGCGTGTTCGGGGCGTGGTTTTTCGAAGGGTCAATTGGACGGAAACCCGCCCAATATGGCAACACTGCACAGGATAATCAATTGTAGAAAAAAGCAGTAACATAGCTAGCTAAACATTTAACCCTTTCGCACGTACGATCACACCGGTGTGATCAGTCTAGGCTGGTCCCTGGAGTGCAGTGTTGGGAAAGTTCACTTTCTACATGAACTAGTTCAAAGTTCAGTTAACAAATTTTTAAATGAACTAGTTCAGTTCATAGTTCAAACAGTTCCAAAAAATGAACTAGTTCAGTTCTTTTTTTCCATATGTTGCTGCAAACTATTATTTTTCAAAATTATTGCCACAGCCCATATAAAACCACAGACAGCAATTATGTTATCAGTTTTAACACTGAAACTATGCGTCAGATTTCATCTTCATATCCAATTTTAAAATCCTTATCCAACCAGGGTTTACATAGCATTGAGGGTAGGGTTGCCAACTAAACAAATGCGGGACAATCGTGCATGGTTCTTTACAGGAAAATGAGGGACACTCAAAATATTTGTAGGCTATAGGCTAGGCCAACATAACACAGTAGGCCTAAATGTCATTTCAGGTTTGTATGCGTTTAAAAGGTTTTCAGACAACACATTTGTTTTGATTAAAGTCATATTACACACAAACCATAGTTCAAAATAATAGCATTTATCTGAAATAGAAAGCTTTTGTAATTATACACTACTTTTAAAGAAATGAATAGCCTACTTTTATTCAGCAAGTACATTTATAATGTTACGTTTTTTTTTATTTCGGATAAATTTACTTTGAACCTTTTATTCATCAAATCCTGATTTTTTTTTTCTTTCTTTTTTTTTACATTAATAATAATCAGAAATGTTTCTTGGTCAGCAAATCACATCAGTATATTATTCCCTCAGGACGATTTCATGCTTTCTTGCGTGGCTGGATGTATGTTGGACTCACAATAATCACGTTGTTTGAATTCGTTAAAACTGATTTGCCGAAATCAAAACCCAGTCGGACAGTGAAAGGGATTTGCCGTTAGCGCGAGTCCGGATCGAAGCGACCAGACAGCGGAGGATTCTGTGCGCAAATCAAACAATGATTTGTCCCAAAATAATAATTAATTCTTAATTTAGAGTTTGTTATTCTGATGCGCGTGAGTGTAGACTGTGATTGGATGATGACCGGTGTCGTGATCAAGTGCCGTGTTGCTGTTGTATCAGATTCAGTCATACATCAGTGGTTAGATCAGCATCAATAAACGGGACAACGGAGGTTCCGAACGGGACAAATACATTTCTATAGAAATCTTGCATCCTTTTGAACGAAGTTAAACTGAGAGAGCGTGCCGTTCACAGACACCAGAATGAACGAGTTCACAGTAACGTTCATCAGGCAGTAACAGAGTACGTTCAGTTCACGTTCGCCCAAAATATGAACGAGTTCATGAACTATCGTTCAATGAACGCCTTCAGGCACAACACTGCTGGAGCGTACGATCACACCTGTGTGATTAGAATGGTCAGTGCATGACGAAGACCTGAAGACCTGGCTGCGCTCTTCAATGTCACAAACCCGACTCAACAGTGTGGCTGTTTGTCATGTTCACAGAGAGAGAATGTATAACTTGGACAAGAAGAAACTGTGTCAAGAATTTGTTCAAGTTACTGATCGGCGCATGCATGTTTTTGGGTCATTTTAGAATCAGCAATAGTTTATTTTGTTTAAGTTACTTTTTTTGGACAATGTACATTGTTTCTTTCTGTATCTAAACTGCATTGCATGTTTTATTTTGTGCAAATAAACCTTTAACATTTCTTGGTTCGCTTGATTTTTCAGAACATTTTAACCAAATGCTTTCAAAAAGTGGTGGGGACAAAATCAGCCATTTCAAAAAGTGGTGGGGACATGTCCCCAGCGTCCCCAGTGTAAATGACACCTATGATATATTGCCATTTATGTTAAGTGTGGTAAACCTTTCTGAATTATTTTACTCTCGCACCGCAACGCTACACTGATTTGTATCAGTTATGACATCAGAGCTCTATTATTCGCTGTACAGCTGTCAATCATCTCACGTGATCCAATGTGACCATGGGTGCTTCTCATTTCTTATTTGTGCATCCTCGTTTCCTTTCCTGTGCTCTCAGCTCCTTCTGATTTTACCAAGTGGGAGTTGACCTGAGACCAATACCTTTATGATGACCCTGGGACAACAACTGCCTCAGCCAATCAACGTTTATGATGTCATCACCGTGTGCCCCCCGTCGAGTCCGCCAAAAAAAAAAAAAAACACACACACACACACACACACACACACACCTCTTCCAATAACAAGCGCACAATTTACAAGGTAAGACCAACGGCTTTTTACATTCTATTAATTAACATGTGCCTTCTACCACGGCTGATGATGTTACAATTCATATTTGTTTTTAGATTTCGATTTTTCCACCATCGAAGTAACGTTAATAACGTTAACAGTATTAGCTTGGATTGGCGAGTTAAGTTAATTGGCAGTTGCCAGCCAAATTGATCAGCATCGCTTGACGCAAAAAAGAAGAAGATGAAAATACTGTTTAGATGTATATATTTATTATAGTGTGCCTAGCTACACCTTATGTAGGGTTGGGTATTGGTTGGGTTTTATCCGATACCAGTACCTACTCGGTATTTTTCAAACGGTTCCGGTGCTTAAACGGTTCTTAAACCGGTACTTAAGAAAACGAAACTGCACACACTTTATCAAAAAATTATATCTGTGTGTGTTTTCTGAATTTTTTTTTCTGATTTCTGATTAAATTAAAAATTGTGCTGATGTAGCCGAAAACACTTAAGTTAAGATAAAAATGTTGTCTTCTAATATTATTTATATATATAATATATATATTATATATCAATTATATTACATATTATATATTATAGACTTTTACAAAACAGAGAAATATCTGACACTGAGCAGAAATATTTAACACACAAAGTATAGCCTCATATAAATATACTTGATATAGGCTACTTCATACTTGATATGCAAAATTTGCAGTTGGCATTAAAATACTAGACTTACCCGAAGAGGAACACTGCAGCTGAACTTGAACTTTAGTCAAGAATGTCAGAGGTTTTGGGTTCTAATCCGCATGCGTAGTTTTTTTAAACCGATAATGCTCATTAGTGGTTGTATATCAAGCAGGGACACTTTGTGTGCATTATAATATGTTGTGATTTCACCAGAACGAATAGATATGAGGCGCCGTCTAGGGCTTAAATCGAACTTCATTCACGCACACATAAAACGCTTGCATACACATATACTAAGTAGTCACACATGCATGTATACTGCTGAATGCTCCAACTATATGAAATGCACAACGTCTCATCTAAAGTCGCTCACGCACACACACACACAAACCGCGCACATACTCATCTGAGACGCGAGCACACACACACACACACACACACACACACACACACACACATAAACTCGCGCACATACTCATCTGAGACGCGAGCACACACACACACACACACACACACACACACAAACTCGCGCACATGCTCATCTGAGACGCGAGCACACACACACACACACACACACGCACACACACACACACACACACACACACAAACTCGCGCACATACTCATCTGAGACGCGAGCACGCACACACAAACTCTCCAAGCACATAACGTTACTCATATAGACGGCGCCTCATAAATAGATCAATCTCTGCAACGTATTGAAGCGCGCGTCCGAGACGAGTGCGGTGCGCGTGAGCCACAAGAGAAAATAATTTTCAGCGCTAGATCGTCTCTTATTTAACAAACGAACGAAATTAATGCTCTGCTGGTTAACTGGAGATGTTTTGTTATTGGATCATTCGTGCCGCGAGATGTTTTATAGGGGGCGGTGAAAAAAGTCAGGCACCGAAATCAGGCACCGAAAGTTTCGTTCTTATTCGGTCTGGTTACTACCGTTTACGTCGGAACCGGTTCCCTATTGGAACCGGGTTTCGGTACCCAACCCTAACCTTATGCGAGCTCATTTTCTGCTGGTGTGACAGTTTAGTACGTTAACTTATCATTTGCGCGTCGCACTGACCATTCAGTGCGCGATTCGCTGCGAGATCCAGGGAGAAACGTTTGAATTAGGTTATTTATTCTTTTACATGATGTTACATATATGTTGACCTCAGGTCATCACTTATTTATTCTTACATGATGTTGTCCTCAAGTCATCACTGATTTATTATGTTACATGATGTTGTCCTCAGACCATCATATGAATATGTTGACCTCCATAAACACATCCAAAGATGCCAACTTCAGGAGTGTGAATTCTGCAAGTCTGCAAAATCAGAAAAATGGATATTTCTTGTTAACATGCAAATGCTCTGGAACATGCACACCTCAAAGTTATGGAGGTATTTTTGACAGTGAAATCTGTAGTTGTAGAGAATAGCCACACATGTGTATCAGTAAATTTGAAGTCACAGAGAGAAATGTTTTAAGAGTTGCAAACTTGTAGACTTTTTTTTATCTTCCACAAACACAACACAACAGTTACACCTTCTCAAATTCTTCATTGCAGGTGCACAAATCCTATTCTACAAATCACAAATTAAGAAACTCATACACTCACATTTTTGCTACAGTTGCTGCAGTGAATATGGTGCAAAACGCATTTACACACCTGCATCAAAAAATGTGAAGTCACGGAGAAATTTTGCTCATCTGCAAATCAGTATATGAATTCATCCAATGAGAGTTGCACACTTGTAGAATATTTTCTCACAAATGTCTTGTATATTTTTCTAGCACAAACACAAGTACATAACTACAACTGCTTGAATCTGCTGCGACGAATCTCAAACACTGTTTTTCGCTTTCAGGTGACAAGTTTCGCTCGCTCTCCCTTTTGCACCAAGTGCACCGTGAAATGTGGGGCAAAAGTGAGTTGTGCATCTGTAGAGGCAGTGGGCGGAGCCTACATGAATATTCATGAGTTTCCCGGGCATGTGCGTGGAACTGCTCATTCTAGTTCACGCTCCTCGTTTCTCAGCAGGTTTAATGGATTATTTCAAAAAAGGTAAATATAGTTTCAGGGCGAAATTAAACTACAATTGTGTATCGTTTTGTTAAACTCATAATGTTTTTATTAATTCGTCACTGACTGAATGATTGCTACAATTCACTTCGTGTAGGCCTATATACAGTAGCTACAGCAAACTTCAACTCGTCGTATAAATTGCACCTGGCAAAGCTTTAAAACTGTGGCTTTTACTAATTGTTATCATTTGTTGATTGCAATAAACTAAAAAAAACCTCATAAATGTATCTGTGGGCTAACACTTTTTAAAATATATAATATATCCTGGTGTGATTGTTCTTAAATTCTTGTTCGTTTAAATAAGCCAAATCATTTAAGACCAAACTCAAGCATGAATGTGTTGCTTTAATACATACGTACAATTTGGATTAAACAAAATTGTATGGACAAAAGTGGATAAATTACATTTGATACAACTAGGTTACTGTAAATAAGAAATAAAAAAAAACACTTAGAATTATTTTACGGAATATAATAAGCCACCAATTTGATGTTCTAAAAAAATATTTACAAACATACTGGCAAAATAATGTAACAATATTATTTTTTAATGTTTTGATTGCAAGGTGTACTTGTGCTGGTTTTAATAATATATATACTGTTTAAAAGTTTGGTATTAGTAAGGTTCTAAGGTAAGGTACCTCTAAGGTACCAAGACTACATTTATCTGAGTTTATCATTTAACAGTAATATTGTGAAATATTTTTATCAACTGTTTTCTATTTTAATGTTGTGATGGCAGAGCTCATTTTACTCTAGATTTCAGTGTCACATGACCCTTCAGAAATCATTCTAATACTGATTTGCTGCTCAAGAAACATTTCTGATTATTATCACAGTTGAAAATGGTTGTGCTGCTTAATGAAGTGTGGAAATTGACCTTGCCTGCTTTAAAAGTATAACATTTCTTAAATCATAGTGATTCCAAACTTTTGTCATGCAAATCTTAAATGTTTATTTGGACATTGATATGGTTGTGGAGTTATTTCCCAGAGATTATTGCCAGAGATGACACAGTTGTAAAGCTTCATAAGGTAAGGTATCAGAAGAGCTTAGCAATAAATAAATTAAATGGTAATGGTTCATGTATTTAGAAATATTCTGCTCTTCTGTTGGAAATAAGTGCTGTAATCATTCAGGTGTTCTGGAATTTTTGGTTTTATGGTAAAAGTGGGACGTATTATTATAAATATTTTTTTTGCAGTGACATTCAACAAATTATAACAAAAGACAGTTTAAAGCATTGCAATGTACAGAGGAAAAGCACAACGAAATGAACGAGTTGAAGTTTGCTGTGCTTTATATAGGCCTACACGAAGTGAATTGTAGCAATCATTCAGTCAGTGACGAATTAATAAAAACATTATGAGTTTAACAAAACGATACACAATTGTAGTTTAATTTCGCGCTGAAACTATATTTACCTTTTTTGAAATAATCCATTAAACCTGCTGAGAAACGAGGAGCGTGAACTAGAATGAGCAGTTCCACGCGCATGCCCGGGAAACTCATGAATATTCATGTAGGCTCCGCCCACTGCCTCTACAGATGCACAACTCACTTTTGCCCCACATTTCGAGGTGCACTTGGTGCAAAAGGGAGAGCGAGCGAAACTTGTCACCTGAAAGCGAAAAACAGTGTTTGAGATTGGTCGCAGCAGATTCAAGCAGTTGTAGTTATGTACTTGTGTTTGTGCTAGAAAAATATACAAGACATTTGTGAGAAAATATTCTACAAGTGTGCAACTCTCATTGGATGAATTCATATACTGATTTGCAGATGAGCAAAATTTCTCCGTGACTTCACATTTTTTGATGCAGGTGTGTAAATGCGTTTTGCACCATATTCACTGCAGCAACTGTAGCAAAAATGTGAGTGTATGAGTTTCTTAATTTGTGATTTGTAGAATAGGATTTGTGCACCTGCAATGAAGAATTTGAGAAGGTGTAACTGTTGTGTTGTGTTTGTGAAAGATAAAAAAAAGTCTACAAGTTTGCAACTCTTAAAACATTTCTCTCTGTGAGTTCAAATTTACTGATACACATGTGTGGCTATTCTCTACAACTACAAATTTCACTGTCACAGGCGTTCAGTAGTTTTGCACCAAAAATACCTCCATACAAAGTCAAAAGGCCAAAGGATGTAAGGCCTATGTTTCCTTTAAAAAGAGGACAGACTGGCTCAACAAACTTGTTATAGTTGAAAGGATTTACAGCATTCATTCAGGACATGACCCAACAAGTTCTTCTGAGGGACACTCAGAAAAAATGAATCAAGAGTTAGTCAAGAATATTCAAGATTTAATATCTCTAGGTGTTAAGCCATATACAATTCTTTTAAAATCACATGAATGGTCAAAGGAACAAGGGCATACTGATCTCAACAACCGAGCATATTTTGTTACCCCAAAAGACATTGAAAATATTCAGATATGTATGATGCGAAAAAATCAGCAACACAAAGATGATGCCAATAGTACAACACAACTTCTTGAGGGCACTTTCAGAGACTGTGTTATTTTTGATCAGCCTTACGGTCCACAAACATATCTTGTCATAGTTTTACAAACACCATCCATGAGAGACAATCTTCAAGAATATGGAAGAGATATTGTTTTTATGGATGCAACACATGGCGTCAACCAGTATGGCTTTCCTTTATTTACATTAGTTGTCAAGGACAGTCATGGTCATGGCATACCCATTGCCTGTCATCTTGGGAAATGAAAAGCAGGCCATGCTTCAGCTGGCACTGGAAAAGCTGAAAGCAACATTTTCTGCACCTCCAAGGTAATGCAAACAGATATAAACAAATTCAATTGCAATTATTACATAATGTTTTGATACACAATTCCTTAAAATTAAACTTTTTATGCATGCCTTTATTTCAGGTTCATTATTCAATTTATGAATTCAACTTAATGAATTATTTTTTTTTCCCTATGAACCAGGACCAACTTGCATTTATTTCTTAACAGCATTCTATGACTAGCCTACAGTAGGTGTTATCTCTATGTTAACTAATGAACCTTATTGTAAAGTGTTACCTTATTTTCATTAGGTGCTTTATGGTAGATAAAGACCAGGCCGAAATCAATGCTATCCGTAAGGTGTTCAACGAGTCAGATGTTCTCCTTTGTTGGTACCATGTAACCCAAGTAAGTACTAAGTTAAGATTGAATGGAGACTGCTTTGATTTTTGCTAATTTTGCAATATAAATCTATTATTGTTGTGCTAAAATTTCAATCAAAAACAACAGTTAAAATGTTTGGTTACTGGATGACACGTAAGGTTTAGTGAGAATATATGAATGGCCTAAAAATGAAGGTAATTTTGTTGTAAATCTTAAACAGTCGTTTGTAACTTAAAGGTGTCATCCGCTTCATTTGTTGGCCAATTTGCCATCAATTGATCACAATAATACTAGCCAAATGCGTTGATTAGATTAATTGAAGGTCTCACCAGTTTAAATAAATAATTGTATATTTCCCCACCATTTATTACACACAGGCAGTAACTCGTTGGCTGTCAAGATCTGAATCTGGTGTGAGTGGACCTTAAAAGGCAGATTCGAGAGCGCACATTATGCAGTTAATGTCGGAGCTGAAATCCTGTTCCAAGGTGTGTTTCTTGTAGTGTGATTTTTTTTTTTTTTTTTTTTTATGGTTGCAAGCTATGTATATGTGGTCATGTACCTTGCAGTATCTACAAAATGTTATTTTAACAAAATACGAGGGAAAAGGAAAGAATGGAAAAGCATAGCGCCAAACAGTAGTCAACAAACAGATAAATAAACAACTTCTTGCAGTGCGTTGATCCAAGAAAACAAAACAAAAAAGTAGGATAAAAGATTTGCTACACTTTATTTGTGACCACTGGACCATAAAATCCTGTAAGCTTTTTGGCCAGTTTTCGTGCAAGGTGCGCAAAACGTTTTCGGATTCAACCCTTCATCAGTGCCTTGTGTATCCAAGCCTACAGTACACCTGCAGTCATTTATAAGCTTATTATGTAATCAATGTAATATACTGGAATCTGACTCTAACAATATAAATACACACGTCACATGATTGGACATTGAAGTATAAAGGTTACATTATTCTCATTATGTATCTCACTGTATAAATGAGCAGATAAACATAGATAAAACATCACAATCACTCAACATTTATAGAAAACAATTAAATAGTTAATTCCCCATTCATGCCCAGATGATATAGATATTTCCATTTGCACTACCTCTGTAAAAGTTTCCGTTCCATATTACCAGCCCTGCGTGACCCTGTGTTATGTGCACTATAACTACGAAATTTAATTCCGAGATTGAATGGGATATCTTATATAACAGAATAAGATTCTTTATGAATAATAATAGTTCTGTCCTGAATAAGATATTTCACATAACAGATCTTTACATATAGTCCTCAACTCAAAATAATAGCTACATTTATAATCATTTATAATAATGACCCTGTTCAAAGGTTTACATAAGTACCCTTGCATTTTTTATGTTATAATATACAAACATTAATTATTTCCTTTCATATAGGCCTAAATGGCTTTAGCATAATCAATCAAGAAAATGACATTCCCAGCACACTAAGTGCACACACTAGGGTTGAAGTCTATGTCGAGGATTACCTTTATGACCTATATATTCAGTTCTTATACTAATAACACAAAACAACATGATTTTGCTTGTCCATTTTTACAGGAACATGAATTCAAGAAAAAAGCTGAGATGTTTCACTGCCAGTTTAAGAACTTAAAAGATGTCTGCAAGTACTTTAGGAACCACTGGGAGCCAATTGGTCCTCTGTGGTCTAACTTCAGAAGATGTTATAAGCATGGAGACTCTGAAACAAACAATCTAATAGAACGGTATACATTTTTATGCATGTTCACTTAATGATAATCATCATAACTGAAAGTTAGCATGGTGTTTTGAGTATCTTTTAATTTGTTAAAGAGTACATTGTAATTGTTCCAACCTGTTGCTGCTCCTCATTCAACAAACTGATCTCTCTGCTTTTATTTCCTTATAGCTTCTTCCACCGTTTAAAATACCAATTCCTCTGTGGCATCCGGAATCGTAGATTGGATCATTTGATTGATGTGCTATTGAACAAGACTGACAAGTATTTCAACATAATACAGGATTTGCAGTCTTCTGGGAGAGTCTTTAACCCTCTGGAATGTAAAATGGAAGAAATAAAGAAGTCTGCTCAGAGGATGCTAGACAATGGTTGGGCCACATCAGTTACCGCAGCTTCAACAGAAACATACATATACAATGTTCCATCTGAAAATAATCCACATGTAGTTTACTGTGTATGCCCTGCAGAGCAGTTCTGCAATTGTCTTGCTGGTACAAGGGGACGTACATGTAAGCATCTCATTTTATTAGCCCATGCCAAGAACTTGATTCAAAATAATAAGTAAAGCATTTCTACAAAGCCTAAAAAAACACTAGAGGTTGAAAGCTTATTTGGAAGAGCAGTATCAAAACCATGTACAGTGGCGAATGTATGTGACTGCTGTACTTTCTCATATCATACAGAATGTGCTTGTCTACTACTTGCAAAGGGACTTTTAAATGAGATGAGTGAGACAACATAAAAAATGCAATTAACATTTCAGTGGAGCCTATACAGGATGGAATTGCAGATGAAGATAGGCGTAGTACAACTATCAGGAAACTGGAATGCATACAGAAGACTCTACAGACATGGGAGAAACTTCCTGAGGACATTGCCCATAAAGTCAATGAACTAGAAGTGCAAACAAAGGAAGAAAATATAAACTTTAAAAGATTTGTGCGACTTTGTGATGAGGACAAGTCACGTAAAATACGGCCACTATTTGCAAACAGAAAAAGAAAGACTGACAGAAACACTGCCTCAGAGACGAGGACAGATGTCACATCAAGTTTTCCTATTAAATCAAGAAGAAAACGCAGAGCAATCAGTGGTCCAAAAAGATAATACAAATAAGGTTTGAAAAGTACTTTTTATTCAAATGCAGTTTTGCCATTTTAACAAACGTTGTACTTGTTCTCCACTATAGAGTCCTTTATATGAGTCCTCCAGTAAAAGTTACTATAAAACAATTGACTATGAAAATAAAAGCCTTGTCAAATATCAGATAAAGTAATTGAGCTTTTCTTTTTTGTTTAGAAATAATCTGATAGCAGCCACGTGTGCAAGAACATGGGTACTGTTCATTTCAAAGAGTCCTCTAAAAAGGAAAAGAAAACCTCAAGCCGCTGTAGGCCCAAAGCGGTGGGTGGCCAAATCCAGCTCAGATTCAGGACCAAGGTTTTCCACATTACTTTTCATTTGTTCAATGGTCCTCCTGCAAATCAATTAAATGTTACTTCCTGGGATTGTTACTTTGTTGCATCATAGCCAAAGATCCACATTGTTAAAAGCCCTATATAAATGAAGGAAGGTGACCTAGACTTGATCATATGGAATTGCAATAGGCATGACATCATTCTCTTGTTGATTAATTGGCGTCTTGATACAGGGACTAAACAGCAGGCTGAAAAAGTTTGTACAATGGTAATATTAGAATAAAATGCACATTAGGCCAATTAAGTTTAACAAAGGGCAAAAACAATGAATTTTCTGTCAACAGAACAAACAGTTCTAGAACGTCAATGCACCCTACATTTGTACTTTGAGAAAAAAAAAAAAAAAAAAAAACATCTGTCCTGAACCACGCTGCTAACCTTTTTTCCTAATATGACCTCAGAGGCAATCCTAGACACTACACTGTGATATAGAGTCAGTGTAGCATAAAATTGCATACAGTCAGAGACCAGCAAGTAGTGATTCGGGGTGTATAAGTAAAAAGAAGGTGTAGACATTAAGATATTCTAAGACAAGACACCACATACAGAGAGGGGGCTTATACAGACACACTTACAGTGTGGCTGGGATGTCCTCTTCAGGTATACCAGCAAGTAGTTTCTCTTTCGGCACATGTTTGGCCAGCGCCATCCCAGACCCGTTTGCTAGGTTAAAGTGCTGAATATTGTCAGCTTTGTCTTTGCCTTTCTAGGCTGCTGCAGCACATTGGGTGGAACATCTTTTTTTGCCAACCTATATGAACAAGTACAGTGGCACAGATGCAAAGCATGAGAGCAGGGCTTTCTAAATATCAGTCATGTACTGTACCATGCCTATCAATAGCCATGAGTGGGAGAGTGTTAAACTCCATATTACTTTCCATCTTCTTTTATACTTAAATGTATGCATATAATAAAAATACAAACCCTTATCAACATTCGGAACATGTTTGTGGACATGTTTTCTCCTTTGACCTTCCTCCTCAACTCATCTTCATCTACCTGGTAGCTCTTTCCTTGCGCTGTTAGCCTTCCTAAAACTTTGTACACTTTCCTTTCTGTTTCCTCTACTCCCTCATCTTCCCTATGTCTTTCTTCATTGTGTTGCTCATGCATCTCTTCCTCCTCGTCCTCCTCCTCCATTTCTTCCTCACTGCAAATGGCCATAGGTTTTCCTATGGCCTCCAACATGGACATAACAGTCTTTTCTGTTCAAAAATATGTCAGAACTCATGTCAACATCACAGGTTTACAATGTGGGACAGTCAACAAAAATGTAATTACTAGCTAAACCTTTCTATCAATTAAAGTGGAATGTCACTCCTTTATAATAATTGATATGTTTGTTCTTTCTTTGTCCCAGGGCAGAGAAAGTAAACTATACTTGTTTCTAACATATAAGTTTGGCTTTGCTTTGACCTGCTTTCTCTTGGAATCGCGCACTGAATGGTCAGTGCGACGCGCAAATGATAAGTTAACGTACTATTCTGGGGCACCAGTGCGAGCGCTAACAATCTGTCGCACCAGCAGAAAATGAGCTCGCATAAGGTGTAGCTAGGCACACTATAATAAATATATACATCTAAACAGTATTTTCATCTTCTTCTTTTTTGAGTCAAGCGATGCTGATCAATTTGGCTGGCAACTGCCAATTAACTTAACTTGCCAATCCAAGCTAATATTGTTAACGTTATTAACGTTACTTCAATGGTGGAAAAATCAAAATCTAAAAACAATTATGAATTGTAACATCATCAGCCGTGGTAGAAGGCACATGTTAATTAATAGAATGTAAAAAGCCGTTGGTCTTACCTTGTAAATTGTGCGCTTGTTATTGGAAGAGGTGTGTGTGTGTGTGTGTGTGTGTGTGTGTGTGTGTGTGTGTGTTTTTAAATTTGGCGGACTCGACGGGGGGCACACGGTGATGACATCATAAACGTTGATTGGCTGAGGCAGTTGTTGTCCCAGGGTCATCATAAAGGTATTGGTCTCAGGTCAACTCCCACTTAGCAAAATCAGGACGTGCGCGAGGCTCGGCTGCAAGGAAAGAAAAGGAGGACGGAGGAATCGAAGGAAAGCTTTTTTTAAACATTGGAATACTTGATCACTTGAGCGTCACTTCACAGCGTCATCAGCAGTGCTCAAAGGATCTGCCCTTATGCTGTTGAAGTTTGTTATTTAAGAAATTCATTATAAATAATAATAAAGCAAGAGACTCTGTTGAAATATGTGAGATGTGTGGTTTATATAAACTGCAAAGGTAAAGTATAAATTAAAATGATTGTGACCGATGTGAAGGGGGAGGAGAATTTATACGTGCGTCACGTTTAGCCGATAAAACACTTCCGCAGAGGATACACCCGTGTATCCTCGCTCATGACTCCTCTGGAAGCCTCCTCACTCCTCGATCCTCGACTCCTCGCGGTGCAATTAGAGAATTGAGATGTCCTTCAAGATGGCTGAGCTCGATCGGTTTCCGGGTCATAGGATGGAGGACGGAGGAACGAGGAGATGAGGAGGGATATTGAGAAGCACCCCATAATCCTGCCCTTCTGCATCATAGACATAATAAATACCTAGACGTCCTATTGGCCACTGGATCATACGTCAACGGCGTCATGAAATAATTAGTAATAGTAACGTTAGTTGGCCACCGGAGTCAGTCAGACTTAAATAGTTAGCGATGTCGCTAGTTAACTTAGCTGTGAGAGTTGAAACATGAGTTGACATGATTTTCTGTATATTATAGTTTTAGCTTACATTATATTTTATATTATAAAGTAAATGACCTGAAATCTAAATATTCATCTGTCAGTCCTTGGGGTCCAGCAGACCCCACTGGACTTTTCCTTCATTTTTAAAAAGTATTACCTTCATCTCAGGGGCATGAAACACTGACTTTTCCTAAATAATCTAAACACGCACAAAAAAATCTGGGCCTGATTCGGTTGTTCTAAAGGTGTGTAAAAAAAAAAAATTACCGTTTAAAAAAATGCTTTACTTGCTTTAGTAAAGTTTATTAGGAATTTCCTGAATAAAGTTCTAACGTCATTTAACAGATTTCTTGAAGTGCAGATGACATGAACATGAACATTTATGGGGCGCCGTTTGTAAAGCGGCTCACGCTGAAAATAACAGCAACATTTTGTCACATTTAGCTTCAAACAATGTTTAAAAAACTGGTATGAATTTTTGACTGTCACTTTTTACCACATTTACAACAATATTTGTCAACTTAGAGATATTTTAAATAGTTAAATCTAAATATTAAATGTTACACCTAAATGCTAAATGCTAAATCTAAATGTTAAATCTAAATCTAAATCTAAATCTAAATGTTAAATCTAAATGTTAAATCTAAATGTTAAATCTAAATGTTAAATCTAAATGTTAAATCTAAATGTTAAATCTAAATGTAAATGTTGAATCTAAATGTCAAATCTAAATCTAAATGTTGAATCTAAATGTTTCGGGTGAAACTAAATATTTAACTAATATGCAAATAAAAAAATAAATTAAAAAAGGATATAGGCTCTTGCTGGCCTTTAAGCAAGCAAACATGACAGAGAGTGATGACAGAGTGATGACATGACATTCAGTCAAAGTGAGCCCCCTCCTGGCTGATGGATTTTTCACTGCGTGAGAACATGTTTGGCATGAGAGCCCCATGGCTTATCAGGCATAGCAACAGTGACTACATGTTTACTCAGAGCTGCTCCATTAACAATAAATGCTGCTCCACAGAATCTCAGTCTCTGCATGTACTGCTTGTTTGGGTTTCCAATAAAGTGCATTCGGGGATGCATATAAAGCACATATGTAAGCAATACATACACACTCGAGGCTGTGCTGTATTGTGAATAAGTCACAACCGAAGGGTGTTGTTAAGCATGACGTGAAGCGGAGTAACTCCTTCAGCCGTGACTTATTCACGATACAGCACTTGTCACGGTAGGGGTGAGTGCAAAAAGGTGCGAGGACTCAAGTGCAGGTGAATGAATATTTATTAACAATAAAGAAAAACAAACAAACACAAAACCCACGAGGGGGGGAAAACATAACTAGTAAATGCAAAACAAAACCAGAACATGAAAATTACAACAGGATCACAGGGAACAAGAAACATTAGACAACGAACCGACACAGACTGCAAACAAGAGGGGACTTATAAAGGGAACTAATCAAGAGGGAACAGGTGGAAGAACTCAAACAATAATCAGATAACAAGTGGGAGGGATCAGACAATGACATGAGCACATGGCCCAAAATAACAAAACACCCATGTGCAGCACAAGACAGGACAGGCATGTGACAGCACTAGCCTCCAGTACCTTATTGTTTTTTATAAAATGGATACCACACAATACAAATATTAAAGCAAAAAAATATATATATGTATCAATGCATCTTTCATGAAGTAAAATCCCTAAAAGCCTTCCTTCCACTGGAAAAAAATAGTCCCTGACCGTGAACAGCAACAGAATGTTCCTATGCGTCATCTCATGGAGCTCAAAAAACAACAAAAAAACAGACTAACTATTCCCATACACTGTGTCATTATTTTTATCTAACATTTCTCATCTACGGATTTCTGAAAAATAAATCAAGGGACATTTAGAATAGATAAAAATGTGCGATTCATTGCGATTAATCGTGAGTCAACTATGACATGAATGCGATTAATCGTGATTAAATATATGAATCGTTTGACAGCACTAACTATTGACAGCACATATATATATATGAGTCCATGGCAAAATAATGGGTCTTTTATAGCTATAAGCCATGCCCATCTTGGCGGGCTCTGACGTGCGATGCGAGGGCGCGTCCTGATAAGGTTGCGCGTCAGATCGAGCCGCTTTGCCATAGGGTGTGCAGTTTCTGCAGCACAGCCAATGAGCGAGCTAGACGCTGTGCTATATTGCTGTGAATTTGCACTGCGGTTTAAATTAATGGCTTCAATATTTTTCGAGGAAAGGAGTTTCCCAAATAAAAAGAGTTTTTTCAAACAAATGTTATTTTGCTTGCTTTTAAGTTAATGCCATATAAAGATGTTTTAATGCTGCTTGGAAAGAACCTGCAATACCTAAAATTGAGTTAATGTAGAAAAATGTATTTGACTCCCTCTATTCTTGAAGAAGAAGAACAGGGCGAGATGGGCAGAAGTTGTGAAAGTTAGTTTCCTGAACTTAATGTTTTTTTAACCAACCATGGGGGTAAGGAGAACATGTTGAAACTACCAGACGGATGAAGACTACAGTGAAGAAGAGCATGAGTGCAAATCATAGAGGAAGGACGGTTTTATATAACTACAAACTGAACCTCCATAAAGAAGCAGCAGAAGTGAGTCTTTGTCATTCCTGAAGAGCTTCAACCTGCGGGCGGGGGAATATTACGAGTGAGCTGATTCAACTGGAGTAGCACATCCTTCCCACAGCATCAAATCAGTGCCAAATTGACAATAATATTATTATTGCACTTTTCCTAAAACCTGTGTTGAATCATGCGCGTTCTGGGAATGTTTTGTTGGAACATTCCCAGAACAGAGCCTAGAGATTTTTTTTTGTGTGTGTGTTATTCATAATGTATCCTGTGTTTTATGTAGTGCATGTGTGTCTCACGCAGGTTATAGGCAGATTAGTGATTTTAAAATGCTCAATGTGGAAGCGCTGAAATCGTTTTAATGCATTAGTAATGTTGAAGGAAACACCTCATCGAGTAAGCAAGCAGATAAGCCCAGAATGAGCCCATTTATACTCATTTTGAAAAAAGTGATTATTTTTGGTAAATCTTTATATTTGACGGGTGGTTATTGTGAAGAGTGGTGTGTTGTTTGAGAAGCTTGTTCGATAAGGAATATTATCGGGGGAAAAGTTGGATAAAGGACAGTTTTTTCCCTGTGGATTGCATTAGCTGCTGGAGTGACGCGGTAAGTGACATATTGTGAGTGCCACGAGAACTGTGAGTGTATATAAAGTACAAATTTGCTTGATTAGAGACACTTGAAAAGATTTATTTGTTTTTTTGCAGAGTTTTGTACATCATACGTTTTGATTGAGAGGCAGCGCTATGGATTAAGTGCTCAACTGGACTGATCACGTGTGTTTGAGTTTTCCGTAGAAACCACTGCAGAACCGAAGCACCAGAACCGGAAGTGAGGGGCGGGGCTTAAACATGACACGTGACAAATAATAGCCTACTTATAGACACGAAGGCATGGGCATTTAATGTCAAATATAGGCCTACATGTCTTTAATCATTGCAAATCCATAAAGGGCACATAACTCATTAATCTTGAGTATAGAGTAGTATTGCCTCATTCCTATCTTCGAAGAGTCTTTAGTTTTATCAGATTTATAAAAGACAGATGTGCTGTACCGATTCTTTCTGAAACAGCCGAGCTCCTGGAGGCGTGTCGTGGGCGGAGCTAAAGAGTCACGCACAACACATCATCGCATTATCCCATAACCATATATGTCATTAAACCTTTTCAATTACAAAGGATGTGCTAACTAGTTTTGATTTGCTATTGACTTACCTTTCTGTCGTTGGTATAAGCTGCAGTGGTAATAGACAAGAAATGTACAGTTTTCTACCATCTTGCTGACAATAATAATAAGCAGTGTTTGTGTGTGTAATAAGCAGAGTGTGTGTGTGTGTGTGTAATAAGAAGTGTGTGTGTGTGTGTGTGTGTGTGTAATAAGCAGAGTGTGTGTGTAATTAGCAGAGAGAGAGAGTGTGTGTGTGTGTGTGTGTGTGTGTGTGTGTGTGTGTGTGTGTGTGTGTGTGTGTAATAAGCAGTGTGTGTGTGTGTGTAATAAGAAGAGTGTGTGTGTGTGTGTGTGTGTGTGTGTGTGTGTGTGTGTGTGTGTGTGTGTGTGTAATAAGCAGAGTGTGTAGGTGTAATAAGCAGAGTGTGTGGTAAGCAGAGTGTGTAATAAGCAGAGTGTGTGTGTGTGTGTGTGTGTGTGTGTGTGTGTGTGTGCGTGTGTGTAATAAGCAGAGTGTGTGTGTAATAAGTAGAGTGTGTGTGTATAATAAGCAGAGTGTGTAATAAGCAGAGTGTGTGTGTGTGTGTGTGTGTGTGTGTGTGTGTGTGTGTGTGTGTGTGTGTGTGTGTGTGTGTGTGTGTGTGTGTGTGTGTGTGTGTGTGTGTGTGTGTTATGGACCCACCTATAGGCTCGCATTATTAATGTGTTCTTTAAATAACAAAATAAATACTGCACCATTGACTTTAGAGCCGGGTTCAGTTGGTCGATGGCTCAGTCTATTTCAGTTCCTCAAAATAGCAACGCTCTAACAATGCGCCAGAACACACACCTCGTTCTCAGACCAGCAGCCCATGGGTGCACAGACAGGCTATTTAAACAACGTGGCGCAGGACGTGAAAATGAAAACTGTGTCGGGCTGAAACTCGCGAAACACACTTGCGTCGCGCCTGGAGCCGCATTGAGCCGAGTGTATGATAGGGCCCATTATATGAATAAAGCTGACTTTACTAAACACTGGTGATAATGTGGAAGGTAACTGTACACAAACTAATATTCATGGTGGCCCTTTTAGAAACTGCTTTGGTCTTAATGACAAGTTTTAAAGTTGTTCTGCTTTAAAACATTATAGGTTTGTGTTTGTTTTGTGTAGGACAGAAGAACTGAAGTGAAATCAGAGCAGCAGAAGTTTCTGTTGACGTGAGTAAATATTTCCCTTTCTTGTGAATGAAATTAACTCTTGAAATTGAGGAGAATTTTGAAAAAGATATTTTTATTTTATTTTCCAAAAGTCAAGTCAAGTCAAAAGCACACATTATTTTATCCCGGCCTTGAAGACCTTGTGTTTTAGCTCTACATCTGTCTTAAGATGCGTGAAAACCAAAGTAAATCCTCCAATCTTAAATCTTTTGGATGTGATAAAAACGCTTCCAGGAAAGAGGAAGAAAATGATGTCCCACTAGGTGGCATCAGAGATGCTCACAAGTCTCTGAGCTAGAGTCCAAGTCAAGTCTCAAGTCTTTGAGCTAGAGTCCAAGTCAAGTCTCAAGTTTATTGTGGTTATAATAAGTGTTGCATCACGTACAGCGACCCATCCAGGCTGCTTAGAACACTGCATAGCTATAAGGAATTCAAAGCATGTAATATGTTATTATGACTCCTTTATTTATTACAGTATCAGCTTTGATTTTGGTATATACTCAATGTAAACAGGCTATTGCAACATGACAAAAACACAAAGAATGCTTTACTTTTAAGTTAATATCTGTATTTTGCCTTGTAGCATGAACATACAGTACAGACCATAAATTGAGTTTCTGAAGAAAAAGGACTCCCTTGTCTGTCGCTGAATTATAATGAAAGGCATTGGCTCCTATTGTGCTGGCTCTGTGGGGCTATAAGACCAAATATATAAAAATGTTATACCTTACACTTACAGTACTAAAATTGACATACTCCTATTTAGTGCAAAACTGCAAAACATCACATTGTAGCTAAATGCAAAACACTATTGCAACGAACCAAATGATGTGAAATATACTATTATAAAAATATACTTTTATTGACCCCTTTCCGTGGATGAAAAACACTGAAAAACACTGATTGATCGATATCATGTATGAGGAATATACATTTCGGTAAGTTGTACTGTATCAACAGCGTCGTGTTTATTTACTATTAGCTAATAGAAAGGGTCGGTTCACGTGCCGTTAGGGATCTATACTGTCTATGGATCTGTCACGTCACATTTACAAGCGCCAAAACGGTATTTATTGTTTGAATTTCGTAATAGAATTGACAGAATTTGAGAGCTGAGATTTTTTTTTATATCATAAGTACCTGCTCTGTCTAGTCTGTCATTCTCCGTGTCCTCTTTGCTTCGCGATTTTTCTGTGCGTGAGAAAATGGATGTGTGTCGTGAGAGCGTGTGAAAAGTGTCAATCGCGTGAGTCTCACGGTGAATGCGTGACAGTTGGCAGCTCTGTTGAAGTTTTTAAACCCAAAGCTTACGATGAATGGCTCAGCAGCCAGCGGCCGGTGCAGTCGACATGTTTGTTGTCCTCTCATGTGTGGCCGCGCGCAGCAGTTACGTAGGCAGGATATAGGTAACGGAGGGAGGGGAATAACAGCGAGCTCGTCAGACGTTTCCTAATAATAAACATTGTTCACGAGTCCCGCAGCTCGAGTCCGAGTCGAGTCTGAAGTCTTTCGAGGACGAGTCTCAAGTCGAGTCTGAAGTCACGCTGTGTGCGACTTAAGTCGCACTCGAGTCCGAGTCTCAAACTCGAGTCCCCATCTCTGGGTGGCATACAGTAGTTGAGAACGTATTTTTAAAAGTTTTCTCACTTAAAAAAATATGGAAGAGATATGGCAAAGAAATATAAAAAGTATTATGATACTACTGAAGCACTTCCTGATTTCTGGTCAGATGACCAGAACTTGATGACCATCAACAGAGCTTGGAGAAACAATTTTTATTTTATTTTTTTTTTACAAATTTTCAGAAAGAAAAAAATGCTTGTCTCTTGTTATATTATTCCAGATAATGAAAAGATGTCGTGGTCATGATGAGAGTGAAAGAGAAGCACAGTCTGATGTGAAGAAGGAGAGACAGCAGTCTGGAGGAGATCCCAGTGCTAATGAACCAGTCTACATATGCATCCCATTCTCAGAGATGATTAAAGGCAAAGAATGCTATAGATCAGAAACAGATGAAAAGGACATCATTGAAAGCCCTCAGATTAAAGAATATAAATTAATAGACAAAGCAATAGCAAATTTGCCTTCACCTACTCAAATACTCCGAAAGAATTTTTACATTATGTTGGACTTCCGGTTAGGCGAACATGTGAACGGTAGGGTGGTCTCGTCTTCCCACAAAGTTATTTCGAAAGTTTACTTTTTCATTAACCCCAATAGTCTGAAACAACATAGTGTGCTTCATTAAGTTTATATAAGCTGGCAGGATGTCAAAATCAGGGAAGAATGTTAAAAAGAGCACCGAAGGTGAAGCCTCAGCCGCATGCAACAACACCTGCGTTGCTAGCATCGCTAGCTTACTGGAAGACCATAGAGCTAGCATCTCCGCCGATTTCAAAACCACTTTTGCGGCTTTAGAGGCGAAATTGGACTGCACACAGGCTGTGGTGACGGAGCACGGTCAACGGATTGACTCTTTGGAGTCCGGAGCTGAACTGCAGGACCAAAGAATTCATGCTCTGGAGGACAGGTGTGCGGCATTAGCCGAGAGTAACGCTAGACTAATGGCGAAGACATCAGATCTCGAAAGCCGCAGCCGCAGAAACAACATCAGGATAATCGGGCTCCCTGAATCTATCGAAGGTCCGCGGCCTACAACCTTTTTTGCAGAACTCCTTGTCGAATTGCTCGGCCAACAGACCCTTTCATCACCGCCTGAACTGGACCGAGCGCACCGTGCGCTTACTGCTAAGCCACAACCGGGGTCGCGGCCGCGGCCGGTAATTATTCGACTCCATCGGTACCAGATAAAGGAGATGATTGTACGTGAGGCCCGCAAGAGACGAGGCGATCTACAATACCGAGGGTCGCCGGTACACATTTATGAAGATTACACACCGGAGGTCCTCGAGCAACGTGCTAAGTACCGTGACGTCATGTCAACGCTATACAACCGGGGCCTCAAACCATCTCTCCTATTCCCAGCCCGCTTGCAGATTACGTTACCCAACGGAGCTAAGAAGAGGCTAGCTTCGCCCGAGGAGGCAGCGACTTTTGTGTCTAACTACCAGCAGAGACCAGACACGGATGCCGATTGCGTTAACGGATTCCAGCGGGGCTGGCTGCACTAGCTGTGTTGACTAGCCTTTTCCTGGGACAGATCTAATGTTACTCCGCTTTACTGCGAGTTATGGACCCTGAGTCTGGGTTGAACTGAGACAATGTACAGCAGGTGAGCCCCCAGCTGGTTTTTGAGTTAAATGGCTGATATTTAGCAGGCTAAAGGTCTATGCGTCACAGTGGGTGACTCCATAACTTGGAGGGGTAAACAATGAAGACGTCACGCTGGACCAGAGACACAGTAAACTGAGTTTGTAGTGCACTCGGACACTTTATGTTGTTATTAAGTATGCCTTTTTTTTATTTATTTTTTTTTATTTATTTTTTATTAATGGTGTTGAGCTGATGTTTTTGTTTCGCTGCGGTGTTTTTCATTTTTATTTATTTTATTAGTATTATATTATTATTTTTATATAGCTGCGAACTAATGTTTACAATCCTGATCGTGGTGATTGACATATATTATAGGCCCTCTTCAGATGCTGGGCCAGAGACTGTATATTGAGTCTGTAGTGCACTCAGACATTTTATTTTGTTAAGTCTGCCGTATTTGTTTTTTCTTTTCCTTTAATGCTGCTGGGTCGATGTTTTGTTTTTGTTTTTCTTTGTTTGTCATTTAAGCTGTGGGCTAATGTTTACAATCTTGAAGGTGGTGATATGTTATATTATCATATCATATTACAGGTACCATAGTTTAGCTACCTGCACCATATGCTGCAGTGAATTTTTATATTCACTTTTGGACGAGTTCAATTAAAATTGTCTGACTTCTTAGTCTTATAATTGTATTGTATATATATGTCCGCAAAGCTACGGGATATTCCTAGAGCATACTCTGATATAGTATAGTGTATACAATGGTTGACATTTTATCTTGGTTATTGGGGTTTTAATTAGAGATGTGGGTTTCGAGATAAAAAGAAAAGGAGATTCGATATGGAAAGGGAAGTGCGGATGAGTAGAGTAAGTATGAAAGGGATGATGTGGGCGGGGAGAAGAGTTGGGGTGGGTCAAGGGGGGTACCTAGATTTTTCCTGGACATTGATCTGGGTGGGAGGAATGGAACAATGTGGGAGAGCCAGTGTTTTTTATTTTGGGAAACTTTTGTTTATATTTTTATTATTTGTGAGGACTGTTTCAATTATTTGTTTTACAGTAAAGTATGTTGTTTTTGCACAGCTAATTCTTTTTCTCTCTATTTGCTGCTCACACCGTAGGATGTCTCTGATACGTTGCAATTGTTCTCTGCGCCATGGCTGGAGTGACTAAAAAGGGGGCAAATGGTGGGCAGGCAGTGGGGATTGTTTCACTTAACACTGGTGGGTTAAATGCTCCGGTGAAACGTACTAAGATCATGACGCATTTTAAAGACTTGAACGCCGATATAATGCTTTTGCAGGAGACACACTTGTGTGATTCTGATCATCGGAAATTAAATAGGCCCTGGATTGGACAGATCTTTCACTCTAAATTTAATTTGAAAACGAGGGGTACAGCAATATTGTTAAGATCTAGGATTGACTTTGTACCCGATACTATTGTCTCAGGCACGCTTTACCAAAAACCAATTATCTTAGCATCTGTTTATGCCCCTAATTGGGACGATGATTGTTTCATGAAATCATTTCTGTCTTGTATTCCAAACTTGAATTCTCACTTACTGGTGCTGGGAGGGGATATGAACTGCGTCATGGATCCGGTACTAGACAGATCTAATCCGAAACCTGTCCCGCTCTCGAAAATGGCAGCAACTCTTTCCGCCTTCATGGACCGGTATGGCTATGTTGACCCCTGGAGGCTCTCATACCCCTCTACTAGACAATACTCTTTCTTCTCACATGTGCACCATACATACTAGCGTATAGATTACCTAATAGTAGACAGGGCATTTATCCCATCAATTTCCTCCACCCAGTATTCACCGATAACGGTATCAGACCACTCAACTGTTATTCTGGACCTTCATTTTGACCACAAGCCAAAGGGATTCAAATTTTGGCGCCTAGATCCTCTTTTGTTAACTGAGGTGGACTTTTGCAAGTATCTATCAGAGACTATTAAACTTTTCCTAGACACCAATCAGAACGATGAGACTTCACCTTCCCTTCTCTGGGAAACCCTTAAGGCTTTTGTTAGAGGCAAAATTATATCATTTACATCTTATGCAAATAGAGCTTGTAAGGCTCGACAAGTAGAACTAGAAAAAGCTATCGCGGACTTGGACATTTCACTTTCTACCAGCGAATCACCTGACTTGCATAAAAAAAGGATGGTACTTCATACTGAGCTTGACCTCCTCTTGACAAAGAACGCTGAACAAAATCTCCTTCGTGCACGGGGATATATGTACGAGCATGGGGATAAAGCCAGTCGCCTCTTGGCCCATCAACTGAAGGCCAAGATGGCATCAAATCAAATTACACAGATAAAAGACGAAACAGGCTCCCTTACATCTCTACCCAGAAATGATCAATGGTATTTTTAGGAAGTTCTACTCCCAGTTATACAAGTCAGAATGCTCCTATGATGAAGCACAGTTGTCTCAGTTTTTTGAAAAATTGGCCATGCCCAAAATATCTGATTGCAACCGTGAGATGTTAAACGCTCCTTTGCAGCTTTCAGAAATCAAAGAAGCAATACAGTTAATGAACAACGGTAAATCCCCGGGACCCGATGGGTACCCAGTTGAATTCTATAAGAAATTCTCAGACCAACTGGCCCCATTATTATTAGAAATGTTCAATCACTCATACCGCCTGGGCTCCCTGCCGCCCACCCTCACACAGGCTGCGATTTCTTTGATCCATAAAACAGGCAAAGACCGCCTGAATTGTACTTCGTACCGCCCGATCTCGCTCTTATCCGTAGACGTTAAAATACTTGCAAAGGCTCTGGCCCGCAGAATGGAGTCGGTCATGCCCTCAGTTATATCAGAAGACCAGACGGGATTTATAAAGGGGAGGCACTCGTTTGCTAATGTCAGAAGACTTCTCAGCATCATTCACACACCGCATTCTCCTTTAGAACCGGAGGTTGTTATATCCCTCGATGCTGAGAAGGCTTTTGATAGGGTGGAGTGGGCCTACCTGCTCTCCTCCCTTCAACAGTTTGGTTTTGGGGCAGGTTTCATCTCTTGGATTAGGTTACTCTACTCCTCCCCCTGCGCATCAGTCTGTACTAACACCCAGCGCTCGGGGTACTTCCCTCTCTTCCGCGGGACTCGACAGGGATGTCCGCTTTCCCCACTCTTATTTGCGGCTGCTATTGAGCCACTTTCGATTGCTTTGAAGGCAGAGGAGGGAATCAAGGGGATTCAGAGATGGGGCACAGACCACAAGGTGTCGTTATATGCCGACGATCTCCTTTTGTACATCCGCGACCCTCAGTCCAGCATCCCACCTGTTCTCTTAGTTCTGAAGTCCTTCAGTGAGTTCTCCGGTTATAAATTAAACATCTCGAAAAGCGAGTGCTATGCTATTAACCAATTAGCTGTGGAGCTACCCCCGTCTTCAGTCCCCTTTAGAATATCTAATTCAGGATTCAAATATTTAGGTATTACAATCACAAGATCCGTTCGAACATTACGAGAGCAGAACTTTACTGCCTTAACGACAACAGTCAAGTCCGATCTGCAGAGGTGGAACCGTCTACCGCTATCCCTGGCCGGAAGAGTACAGACTGTTAAGATGAATATACTTCCTAGATACCTATATATTTTCCAATGTCTGCCTATTTTCTTACCCAGGTCATTTTTCACTGCCTTAGAAGGTATTATCTCCTCATTTATTTGGGCTGGCAAATACGCCAGAGCCAGTAGATCACTTTTGCAGAGGAGCAGATCCCTTGGGGGTCTTGGCCTGCCTAGTCTTATTGGTTATTACTGGGCTGCAAATGCTCATAAGATTATGCTATGGTTTACCTCAGCTCAGAGCAACTGGTGTCAAATCGAGGCCAAGTCATGCTCCTCCTCTTCGCTCCAGGCCCTGGTTTGCAGTAGCCTTCCTTTTTCCCCGTCACTTTATACATCTAATCCTATAGTAACTGCCACTCTGAAAATCTGGGCACAAATTAGACGCAACTCCGGCTGGCTCACCCTTCCTCAGACAACTCCTATTTGCAATAACCATTTATTCCTTCCTGCTAAAATTGACCCTAGATTCAAGGTTTTTGCTAGGAATGGCCTCCGATATTTCAGCGATATGTTCGTTAACGATTGTTTTGCTAGCTTTGAGCAATTGCGCACAACTTTTAATTTCAGCGGCTCTGATTTCCTAAGATACTTCCAGTTACGGGATTTCGCTAGGACCCACTCCCCTCAATTCCCTCAAATCCCACCCCCTAGTGGCATAGATCTAATTATTAAGGCTGAGACTTTATCCAAAGGCCATATTTCTTACTTCTATAACCTACTTTCCCCATCTTCTGATTCTGTTGTCAATAAAATTAGGACCAGCTGGGAGAATGAACTGCAGATTTCCCTGTCGGATGACTTTTGGGAAAAAGCCTTGCGAGCAGTCAATTCTTCCTCCAGCTGTGCTAGGTTTAGTCTTATTCAATTTAAAGTGGTACATAGGATTCACTTTAGCAAGGCCAGGCTTGCCAAGATTTATCCGGGTGGCCAGGATGAGGGATGTAATAGATGTTCTCAGACCCCTTGTGATTTGACCCATATGTTCTGGTCATGCCCCAAATTGTTAAACTTTTGGCAGTTATATTTTGATGCAATCTCAAAGATTTTGTCGTTGAGGATCTGTCCTTCCCCCCATATAGCGATTTTTGGCAGACCTCCGGACGGACTCAAATTGACAACAATTCAAACGAATGTTATTGCTTTTACCTCTCTAATTGCTCGTCGGAAAATTCTAACTCTATGGAAGTCACCCTTACCACCGTCGTTTAAAGCCTGGTTATGTGATGCATTGTTTTTTTTTAAACTTGAGAAGATAAAGTTTACTCTCAGAGGCTCAACTGATAAATTTTATTCTCATTGGAAACCACTAATAAATTATGTAAACCAACTTTCTGTTAGGGAAATGTCACTGTAGTGGCGTATTTGGTATCTGTCTGCATAGGTTCCTACCTCGTCATACCTCACTGTCTGCCCACCACACACTATAAGCTACTTTATATGGGAAATTGAGCCAGAGCCCTCATGATTCCTGCTGATCCATGAATCCTAGCAACCTGGCACAGCGTCCTGGGTGTCGGCAACTTCCTTTCTTTTTTTTTTTTTTTTTTCTTAACTTACTCATTTGGTTTATTTGTTTATCTAACTGGCTACCGGGGGGGTTATGGGGAGGGAACCATAAAATGACTTTGTTTTGAAGAATTGTTCATTCTGAAATTGTTCATTCACAAAATGGAGACTTATATTGTATCATGTTGCAAATATTGTTTGAACGCTGTATCCAATAAAATATATGAATACAAAAAAAATAAAAAAATATTTTACATTATGTTATATGACAATCAAACCAGGAATGCTGCATGGGTGTATGAGATATTGAACAAGAGTACTCTAGCTAATAATAATGTAGATGAGAGAACAGACTTTATACAGGATGAATCAGTTCATGAAGAGTTCCAGACACCTGATGATGTGAACATGTTTTCGGGTACGGGATATGATCGAGGTCATCTTGCTGCGGCTGCCAATCACAGATGGTGTCAGCGAGCCTTTGATGACACTTATTTGCTGAGCAACGCTGTACCACAGCAGCATGACTTTAACCGTGGCATGTGGAATGATTTGGAGGAATATTGTCGGGAAATAGCTAAGACAGAAGAAGTCCGTAACGTCCATGTGTACACTGGACCACTTTACCTATCAAGCGACAGAGAGTCAAAGTGTGTGGAATATGTGATTGTGGGAGGGAAAAAAGTGCCAACTCACTTGTTTAAGGTGATAATTGTGGAGAAAAAGGACGGGAAAGTACTAGCACCAAAATGCTATAAGATGCCCAATAAGAAATTAGCACAAGATACTTATACAAATAACGAATTACCCAAGACCAATGTGAAATCAGAAAAACCTCTTATAAAAAACTATTTCATAGATCCTAAATTAAAATTATTTATTGATAATGAGGACTCTACAAACTGGTGTTGTGCCATAGAGAAAAAACTGGAACAATTGTTGAAACTATACAAAGTGGAAACTGAAGATATTCAGAGAGACTCTGGGCTGATCTTTGAAGAAAGGGAAATCAGTGAGGAAATAACGGATGAAACATATAAAGTGCATTGGAGGGAAAATCCTGATGAAACAGGGAGAGGAACTATGATAGAAGTCAAAGTCAGCGGCTCATACACTGATCACAGTGATCGTGCTGTATTACACTGAACACAGCGAGTCGAGTTTGATCGTAGGGCTGCTCGATTATGGAAAAAATCATAATCACGATTATTTTGGTCACTATTGAAATCACGCTTATGTAACACTATTATTTCACATGACTTTGGGAATGTGTTGCATTTATTAAAAAGACACCTTTCAACAATTCTTAAAAAATCTATTAACTATTAAAATAAATAATATAACAGACAATACTTCAATGCGTATTTTAATAATTCCCACAGGTCTACCACTTATAATGCGGGAAATTCCCCCCGCAAACATTGATTCACTTTAGCATGTAGATTGTATGAGTCGCCTAAATGAATACACACAGATTATAAAATCAAATCAATCATTTTAAAACGTTCTCCAAGACGCAATTTCACAAAACGGCGTGAGTGTTCAGCGGCGCCGCGTCTTCTCTCTCTCTGTCTCTCAAAATGGGTTGGACAAAGCAAGCGTCGAAACAACACTCTCGCGTTTAGGTGTCGGGACGTGACGGAATTGTCACTTGCACAATCAGGCCAGCATTGCATCGAAACTAAAGTTGATCATTTTCACTTCTTTTTAAGTCTTATCAGTTTAAACATTCAAGCTGAGAGAGTTCACGGCTTCGGGAGGGGCGGATGTGCGCCTGTCATTCAGAACACAAGACAAAATAAGAGTGTTCTTTCAAAACAGAACATGGCAAAATAATCATTTTTACACGATTGTACTATTTTGGTGATCGTTGGGAGCCGAAATCAAAATCAAAATTCAATTAATTGGACAGCCCTATTTGATCGTCCCTTACGGGTGTGTGTTTGGATGGACTGATCATCTGTAGATGGAAAGAGGTATTGTTTGTTTGACCATACATGTGCAAGTGTCCTTGAAACTTTTCATTATTATACTTTTTATAAATGCACAACAAATACCACAGAGAAGCAGTGGTCGTGTGTGTTCAACATGCTCCAATATTGAGTAAAAAACATCCCATATGGAGGCATGAAGACATTGTCTCCAGGAAAAGCAAACTGTACAGTTCTGTAAACTGCAGGATACTTTGAAGAAGCTAAAATATAACCATTTTAATTTATTTCACCTTTTTTAGTTCTTACATAACTCCTATTTTTCCAATTTATAGTTATTATTCTTAGTCTATAATTCTTAAATGTGGAACAAACATAATGAGTTTCCACATGTGTATCTGAGTGAACAGCATTCACTGAGATAATTATAGATATTTGCTCATGTTTCTATCGCATCTAGTTCTCTATTTGTCCTTTGAAATGTTTGCAGTGATTCTGTATTTGTTTTAAAAGACAATATAAGGAGGTGATGGAGAAAACGTCTCGGTTACTGATGTAACCCTCGTTCCCTGAAGGGTTACGGCGAACACGAGCGACTGAAAGGGAACCAAATACTGATTTTGTTCTTGTCTTGATATTTTGTCTATTTTACAGTATACATTACATTACAGACATATTGTTTTTGATATTATCTTAGTCATTGATTAACACCTTTTTCTAATGCTTTAATATTTGTTGTTGTTATATTGTATATTTCATGTATGTTTAGTAATGATTTCACAATATTGTTTGTAGACACAATCACACTAATAAAGTATCTGACATTGAACTGAATTGAATTGAAACTGACTTTGACATTGCTGTTGCAGAACAAACACTCTCAGTAATGTCTACTTTCATTTCAGATTTAATACAAAATGATCTATTGTTAAGACCCATTATTGCTTAATACTTTCCTGAGAATATTGTTGGAGTGATTAGACATCACCTGCACTGACCGTGGATCAGATCATGTTTTTAGAGACAGATAAACCTGTGTCCAGCAGATCTGCACTCGAACTCTCACTGATGACCTTTGAACTTCCGCTTCCTAAAGCTAAAAGCTACACCTGCCGTTCTCTCAGGTTTCCCTGACCGATTCCTCTTGATGTTGGGTATAAAGAGTGGGATTTATTACTGGTTTGTGTAGGCTATTTGTTTTCTTAAAAGTGTCCCATGCTATTATATTGTTATATTGAAAATGCTTTATTTCCATTACATTTAAAGTTGCAACCACTTCTATTAAATGTATTGGTTGCAAATTGTATGGGGCGCCGTTTGTAAAGCGGCTCACGCTGAAAATAACAGCAACATTTTGTCACATTTAGCTTCAAACAATGTTTAAAAAACTGGTATGAATTTTTGACGGTCACTTTTTGGCACATTTACAACAATATTTGTCAACTTAGAGATATTTTAAATAGTTAATATATTTTAAAAAAATATTTAATTATTAAAAATTATTATTAAATTAATTATAAAATTATTATTAAATTTAATTATTAAAAATTAAATTAAACTAAATATTATACCTAAATGTTAAATCTAAATGTTAAATCTAAATCTAAATATTAAATCTAAATCTAAATCTAAATGTTGATTCTAAATGTTAAATCTAAATCTAAATGTTAAATCTAAATCTAAATCTAAATGTTAAATCTAAATCTAAATGTTGAATCTAAATGTTTCGGGTGAAACTAAATATTTAACTAATGGGCTACGTGCACAAGCGTCACGACGAGCTTCCGCTATTGTCAGAAGTTGGCATATCAGTTTCCGGTTTACGACTGTCTTCATCGGCATCCGTAATACTATATTATACGTAATACATCGGCATCCTATAAACAAACAAGATGAGTGCTGCTGTTGTACGAAATAAAGAGATATAATGTGCGTGACACATCTAAGTTTCTAAGAACTGTAGGTGGAACGGCCGTTTCACACATACTCCGTGTGCAGTGTGTGTGCGGTGCAGGAGCAGTACGCGCTATAGGCTAGTGCTTCACATAGGCCTGTGATGCGTTTGCAGTGAATAACTGATTCACGGCTGTACCACAAACACTTACTATTTTTATTTAAAATCCAGAAGTTACGCTGCAACTTTTATTTAAAAAAAGTTTTGTCAGCATTGCGATTCTCTTTGTACACACATACACTCTTTAATGGACGTATGCACGTTTAAGCACAATCTAAACAACGTAGGGCTATTATTCCATGCATTACTTAAGTTGCTCAAGCAAGTGGTCAAATATTTAACTGTAAATTGACACAAACAGCCGACTCTCATGCCTTTTCTTTTCCATTTAAATTTTAATAAAATAAATCTTGCATGTCACAAAGAACTTGTTTTTCCACCTCCACGAATGAGACGAGTGTTGTTCATTATGTCGCCTTGTTGAAGCATGTTCAGTTTAAATTGTGCCAACTTTAACTTTACTTGAATTTCTTTCATTGTCATTTGCACGCAATTTCATTATGTTCAGTTCGTCTAAATTAGTCAAATGGATGTTCATCTTTTTGTGTTTAGGGTGAATCTCTTTTGCATGAACTGAAACTGGACAGTGGATGCAGTTTTTGTGAAAGTGTGTCTAGATGAAAAGTAGAGCATGCTATTACAGTTTTTCTCAGTTGTTTACACACAAATACTGGTTCTTGAGACACAATGACCACAACATGTAACTCATTCACCAACCCCCTGAGCCAATTCTGCTAAACTACAAGCACAATTCCTGCTTTACACTCAAATTGTACTTCTAAAACACACTTTTTTCAAAACACTACACACAATTCTCTGCTTTTGGCACAATTTTCATGCAGAAAATCTCTTGTTTTCACAAGGAACACACAGCCATTCAAATATGCACACTGACTCATCACATGGGCAAACACCCGTCACACAGTTTTACAATTAGCAATCAGAGCTTTAGCATAAAAGGGCAACAGGTGAGCTCTTCAGTGGAGCAATGGATGCCAACACTCGATTTTTTTATTGTATTACTGTAACTGTATAGAGTAAATTCTTCTGTTGTTTTGTATGTAGACCACTGTATGTCCTACTTTGTGTTGGTTGGGATCCCATACAGAAGACACATATATTGAAATATATTAATAATAAATATATTTTCATATATTTAAATGTCTTAAATCTAAATAGATTAAAATATATGTTATATTTATATGTAAATATATTTTGAAATATATATTAAAAATATATTTAAATATTTGATTTTGGCCCCTTTTTAATATTTTTCACATATATTAAATATGTGTAAATATATTTTGATTGGAAATATTTACATATATTTCTTTATTTTATATGTAAATACATTTAGATATCAATCTATGTAAATATATTCATTTGCAAAATATGTACATATATTAATTTCTAATATATGTTAACATATTAGATTTCTTTATATGTAAATATATTTTAATTGGAAATATTTACATATATTAATTTCCGTTATATGTAAATATATTAATTTGCAATATATGTGCATATATTAATTTCTAATATATGTTAACATATTAGATTTCTTTATATGTAAATATATTGTAATTGGAAATATTTACATATATTAATTTCCATTATATGTAAATATATTAATTTGCAATATATGTGCATATATTAATTTCTAATATTTGTTAACATATTAGATTTCTTTATATGTAAATGTATTTTATTGGAAATATTTACATATATTAATTTCCTTTGTATGTAAATACATTTAGATGCTTATCTATGTAAATATATTAATTTGCAATATATGTGCATATATTAACGTCTAATATTTGTTAACATTAGATTTCTGTATACTGTATGTAAATCTATTCTGAAACATACTCAAATATTCAGTGCTCCTTTTAGTATACTTCATATATATGTAAATAAACCTAAACATGTTTTCATATAATATATTCACATTTACTCCCACTTGATGCAAATAGTCTCCATATATGTAAATATTTACATTGCATTCAGGAACACACTACTACACAAAATTATGTTTTTATTGATGCTGACAAACAGGGTAAAGTAAGTACATATAATATTAACTGCACTTAAAACATCAATCATGAATTGATTCAAACATGAATCAAGCTAAATAAAGCCTGTGGTAAACAACTTGAGGATACTTTGAGTTATGTTCTACAACCTAAATTGCACACAACTATACTGAAAACACGAATTTAGTTGAAGTTATGTTAACTTTTGAAATCATAAGTTTTTAATAAGTATCTAGATGTTTGGGTGTGAATGTGTGCAGTGTACGTTGTAGAACAAAACATTTATAATAAAAAAAAGTAATTATAAAACTGTTTCTTTCTTCTTGTTTTGGAACCTCAGTTCTGCCAACTTGGAATTAATGGCCTGGCCCAACTGTCCAACAGTTGCCTTTTCGTGACGTTTTATGACAGCATCTGCAAAACAATACAAGATGTCAGTGGTTATGGTTAAAGGGTTAGTTTACCTACAAATGCAAATTCTGTCATTATTTAGTCATCCTCACGTCATTCCAAATCCGTAAGACATTCCGTTCACACAAATGAAGATCTTTTTTAAGAAATCTGAGAGCTATCTCTCCCTCCATTGACATTCTACACTACTACCTTTCTGGGGCTTGAAAGTGGTAGTTAAGACAAGTGGAGATACAAGATCAGAACTACACTAGACAATCCACTTGACAGGAATACTCACAGAGTGATCACATAATGTTTGACAATGTTTGACAAAGTTTGACATTGAATGACAATGAACCGACACAAGACAGCAGACATGAGGGGATTAAATAGGGAACAAATAATGAGGGCAACAGGTGATAATGGGGAAACAATAATGACTAAACAAGGATAACAAGGAGAGCGGGGCTAGATGATGAGACAACACAAGCACATGGCCCAGAAAAAGGAAATGTGTGTCCACATAAAACATGGGTCTGTCATGATCCTGCCTCAAGAATTAAAGAACCTCAAGGACTAGATGGCAGGATCATGACAGCGTTGGAGATTATATGTAAATAAAGTGCCAAATTATGTTTTTTTCACAAAGCACTGATGTCTTTACTACCTTTTTGGGGCTTGAAGGTGAGTAATTAATGACAGAACAGGGTTTCAGCAGGTATCTTCAAATTAAATCTAATGCTTTTTAATGCCATTTTTTACATTTTTGACCAAATCAAGCTCAAATGGAGTTACAAGTTTTTCCACCAGTGAGAGATATGTTTTTTGTTGGTCATCAGAAATGGTTTAAACATGATGCGAGTTCTGCCATCTCTCTGTCAGTGAAGTCCATTCTAAAACGTGTCTGAAAATAAACTGTAACTCAGCGAATATTAGCCACACTTTCATGAGAGATGTCTTTATAAAGCTTGGAATGTCTACTTTTAAATTAAGTAATTCATATCAAAAACAAATATTCTCATTTTATGTAATCCGTTTGAAACCATGGAGATGTACAGTTTTTTCGTTCTCCCTTCATCCCTAATGAGCTGAGGCCGCCATACCCCAGGTGCTATTCACATGGTAAATAGTTTAGGTGATCTATATGCATCACACATGCCCCTGATCAATGATACAAAAACACGAACTTCCTTCATCAGATTCACTGATAGTTCATCACGTTTTGAGTATGGCACGCTACTCTGGTAAAGAGGCCCTTCAGAGGATTCTGGACAGCGAGGAAGAATTCACCTTTTCCTCAGAGCAAGATTGAAACTCAAGATGACGAACAGTTGTATTTTGAAGAGAGTTGATCCTGCCAAGGATACGGAGTAAGTTGTTTGGTGTTATATAATTCTTCTCCTGATAATATAGTTCTCGTATAAATTTCAGACTATATTGTGCCTAGTTTTGGCTAGCTTTTGACATCTTATGGGAAATATTGCCTAACAGTGTCCCTTACTTTCTTGTAAGCTATGCTCAGGTGTAAACATTTGTAATGTGATAAGTTACTAAACATATTAATATACACAATATATTTAGCTCAGTTTTGTTTAGCTTCTGACACTGATTATCATGTTAAAATACTGCCTTATGCCTAATTTAGCTTTGCGGATATCTATGTAAATATAACCTATGTGATTTGGTCCAAATATATTTTAGCTTCAGTTAAAATGTGATACTGTTTAAATACTAGACAATATATTTTTATGTATAAAATGTTAGATTTTGGTTAGCCTATGGCCCTGCTTATCATGCTAAAATACTGCCTTATGCACAGAAGTTTGTGAATACAGGTGTACATGTTTGAAATGCATGCGGTCTATAGCCTATGGCCCATCAACAGATACTCGCGGTGACGCAGTCTACGGCCCATCAATAGTTATTTCTCTGTCCTATGGCCCATCAACAGATATATACATACATTATGCGTCCATAACCTAGTTTTTTTAGGAATGTGGCTGCATCTAGCTCTCCTTCTCCAGCACCTCGCAGAGGGGAACGCAGGTGTCGTTCAGTTCTCAGTGTGATCGAGAATCATACTGAGTAAACAGACGTTATATTTTACTGATGAAATGCAATTGTTTACATCGTCATAATACAAAAGTACATGTTCTTGTATGAAATTACAACAACTGTTGTCTTTTTTAATCCATGGCCATTAGTGATTGATAATGATAATAATACCTACAGTTTATTTGATGTGTTTTTGATGTGTATGTGTTATGAGCATGCTCAAGTGTTTTGTTTTTTGTTTGTTTTTACAGATGTGACAATGAACATTTCCAAGCACCTGTTCCGAAGAAAACAAAGATAAACAAGCAACAGGCAGTTGACATGGTTCCACAAACTCTGAGATTCATGCCCGCACGGACCGCAACTGAGTTGTCAACTCTGTGCCAAAACACCAATGCTCAGTTAATTAAAATTAAGTTTAAAATAGCCTAACTGTTTGACTATTTGAATATAGTGTAACATTTTTAAATTTACTTATTTCCTGTGATCAAAGCTGAATTTGCATCATTACTTCAGTCTTGAGTGTCACATGATCCTTCAGTAATCATTAGTGCAGCACAATTAATCATATCGCAATCGCGATGTCAAGGCTATGTGATTATGCACAAAATGCTGAGATTATGGAATAAATACATTTGGGCTGTCAATGTTAACACGTTAAATTGATTAAATATTGATAAAATAATAAAAAAAATAATAGCCACTTTGGCTAGTGTTACTTTATATCAGGGGTTCCCAAACTTTTCCATGACAAGGCCCCCCAAATACCAAGGTCAAGGCCACTAGGTTCTGGCCAAACCTATAAAACTATATAGTTTTACCCAAACTGAATAATTAAGACAAGTTTAAATGGGTACATTTTCTAGAAATATTTTTGAGTCTTCATTTTCTTTTCTGACATCAAACACTTCTGTTAAAACTTAACACACTAGACATGCAAATTATGTGCAGTTTAGGCCGTTTTTGTGTGAAATCACATTTATTTTGTCCATCAAAAGTGTGCTTTCATTTTAATTGAGCGTGAGCTGCACAGCAAAAATAGACTCAGCGCCGAAACCGCTTCACTGCTGCTCACGCGACGCTCCTGCTCGCAGTGTAAATGCACTCATTGATTAACATGGATGCTGAAAAAATATGCACCGTTCACGCTTGCGGTGTGAAACGGCTGTAATTCACAAGGTTTCCTACATGTGTGTTCCGTGTGCACGTGTGATGCTGATGTTGCGCGATGTTAATCATGCGGCGCCACATTGCATTTCACCCCTTTCAATCCGATCGAAATTTCATTCGGATCGAGCTCAATCGGATCGATTAAGGTGTTTACATGAAGGTTTGAGCAGCATGAACCTGCTTAAGTTTTATCGATTAAATGAATTATCATCAATTAATCGATTAATCGTTAACATCCCTAGTAACAACTTACATTGTGAGAAAAGTAGTCTATTCTAAATAAATACAGTTCTTTTTAACTTTTTACTCATCAAATAATCCTGAAAAAAGTATCTCAGGTTATAAAAAAATATTAAGCAGCACAACTGTTTCCAACATTGATCATAAATCATCATATTAGAACAGGGGTCGGGAACCTTTTTTGACCAAAGAGCCATTTTTTCATTTTTGGATAATGCATTTTTCCAAAAGAGCCACAGTAGAAAAATATATATATATTATTAAAGACATGCTTTTTTTCAATAAAAAATTCAACAGTAGTAATTATTAGGTCCATAGACAACTAAAAACAAGCAAATATTCAGCAAACAATAAATAAGTGGCAATATGGAATTAATTGTGCAGGGCTTTCACTGTGAGGTTGAGTTACCAAGTGATGAGCATAAATCCTGTTTTGTGTGCGTGTGCGTGTGCGTGTGTGTTTGTGTGTGTGAGAGAGAGAGAGTGAATGCACACAGTACTATCTGTTGTGTTTACGTGAATACTCGACTTGGCATTTTGATATATTTCTGTGTTTATTTGGCCGTTTAGGCGCGCAACCGAAGACAAAGGCTACTGTGCTTGTCCGTGTTTGCTCGGAGCGCGCGCACAGCATCCTGTCAGTATAGTTCAGTTCTCTTTCACGACTTTTAATATTTAATTTCAATATAAAGCACATCCTGTTCTTTTCTTTCTCATTCATTCATGTTTTGTTATTAATAACTTTAAACAGAATCGTTATCTGAAATCTGCACGGATTATCAAAAATACGACACATTTATAGGACATAAAGGGTCTCTGCGGCAAAAGTGAAAGTACCAGCGGGTGAAATGTCTCTTGCGCAGCAAAGCACCCGTTTAAATAAAATGATATATTAAAGTTTATAAAGCTTACTTTTACATTTTCGCTGCTGTTCTAGAATGGTTTTCGCCAGCTTGAATCCCAGTGCAGGAGCTGTAACTTAGGTTACCACAGAAACGTAAGCGGTTAGTTGATTGCTGTGGTGACTCGTGACACTCGCGAACAGCACTGAACACGCACTTTTGCCGGTACAACTTTAATATTATTATTATCATAAACTTTTCATTAACTTCAGTAGGCTGTAGGCTACTACAACAAGGGAATTGTAATTGGCTGCTTTTTCTGCAGAGAGCCGATCTGTTGATGTGTTTTAATTGTTTCATCGATGGTTTGTTGATAAAGGGTGAGAGACCTCGCGAGCCACATGATTTTTGCCAAAGAGCCAGATGTGGCTCGCGAGCCATAGGTTCCCGACCACTGTATTAGAATGATTTCTGAAGGATCATAAGACACCAAAGACTGGAGTACTTGCTGATGAAAATTCAGCTTTGCATCACAAAAATAAATTACATTTTATTAAAAAAGAGAACAATTATTTTAAATTGTAATAATATTTAATAATATTACTGTTGATGTATATTACTGTACTTGATGAGCATAAGAAACTTCTTTCAAAAACATTAAAAATAGTCATGTTTCCAAACTTTTGACTGGTACTGTAAATATAACCTATTACATTTTTCCCCCCGTTTTTTAACCCCCGGTCGGAATGCAAAAAAATTCTCGGGGGAGGACAAAATATTTGCGAAAGAAAGCAAAAACCATGTAATTTTTCACTAATTTTTCCCGTCAAAAGGTCTCTTTCAGGGCTGTTTATGACAGGCTCAAATACAGGAGGTTTCTATATTTGCAGTCTATGGTTCAGTCATACGTTTAAACAGACCAATTAATAAACTTACTCATAATTGCCTTGACCTTCCCTGGATCCAGGCCATCTCTTGCCTCTTCACCGCATGCGGTCTTGGATTTTCCACCTAAATACCGGAAACAGTGATACTTGTAGGAAGAAACATTTAAAGTATAATGGTATATTACTATTAGTACTTGTAAATGTACCTCTAAGGTTGCTTCGGAGAAGAGTCTCCATGTCAAAAACACTACAGAGGAGACACCTTACCATAGAAGTGGACGTATTGGAATGATGCTGCCCTCCATGCACTTCTGGACACAAACACTTCTGATCCAGGATAGATTTCAACCTAAGGATACAACAACAAAAATGACCAGATAACGTTTTATTTTATCTTTGTTATTAAAAATAAGAAGTAGTGATGGGCATTTTTCAAAAATATTGCATTCGAATATTCAGGCTCATAAAAATCAAATGGTGTTTGGTGTCATAACCTTATTTTTTTTATAATACAATAAAGATGCACAATTCTGGATAAATTGAGAATCACAATTTTTTTTTATGAAAATTATTAAATCGAACCAAAAATTGAAATCTTGCTAATCGGAATCAAATTGAATCTGGACATCTGTATCGATCCCCAGCACTAGTGTGTGTCTGTATATTGTAAAAACACTCACTGGGGTTAGGCTTATTCTTAAAGGAGTGATCACCTACAATCTTCACTTTTCCACGAGAATCAATGTATGTTATGATTGCCTAACGATTATACACTGGCCGGGAAGCCGATATTTAAAAGTGAAGCGTTTGTTTACCTCAGGGTTTGTAAAATAGCCCACGTGCACGCGCACTCAAATACGAGATTTTGGCCGTTTCTCAATATGCGTTCTTGTCTGTACTTGCGTTCTTGTGGACTTGTGAAACGTCATCAGTCGCTGCCCAAGTACCGTCCCAATACACAAGTTTGCATTTTGGCAAGAACGGTTAAAAATCCCGGAAGTGTTCTTGACACGCCCATTTTACCGAGGATGCATTGGTTGGTAACTTGTGTGAACTTGACGGCAGAAATATCCCAGCATTCATTTCGGCATTCGAGGAACGAGAGGTCAATACAGCAAGTCGTTTTTCTACAATTTCATCGCTAAATTCACTTCTGAGAACATTTGATGCGAGAAATCAACTGTGTAGATTTCAAATATTGGCATTTTTCGAAAATGCGCTCAAACGTTTTCGGAAGTGAGAATCTTCAGCGTAGGTAGCTTTATTGTTATGAATATACATTACATAGTGTACAGTTGTAGAGTAATCCCTTGAGCTGAGGGGTAGGCTTGGGCGATAAAGCCTGGCTGTTAGCGTCAATAATTCTCGTTATGTTTGGGTACTGCAGACGGTGTCTGTGCGGGGGTATTATTGCGCAATACCAGCAAGAACACATCGTCTCAAACTGTCAGCGGCGTTCTGTGTGCTCGTCACCTTGTGAGTTCATTCTTCCAAGAACAACTAGCAAGAGCGTTCTCCCCAAGAACACAAGTCCGTTCTTTGCATTCTTGGTTTTGAGAAACACCCTTTGATTTCTTCTCTGTCTTGACGTCACGACGGGGGAGGATATGCCATATATGGACAGCGCAGCAGGAAGCTCGCCCTTACCCTCTCCCCTCTCCCCCTCATATTCAGTCGCGAAAGATGCAGAAACGAAGTGCACACGTGAGTTGCTCTGTGGTTGACTGCCAGAATCAACATGTAAATGTGTTTTCTCTACCAAGAACGGACCTAGCTATCAGGGACCAGTGGATTAAATAAATTTTTAATGACGCGGTTCCTTCAACCCTTCCCACTGGCTTATCGTTACGTGTTTGTGCTAAACATTGTACGCCGAAATCCTTCACAAATTTGGGGCAATATCAGGCGAAGTTGGCATCGAAGCTCGGGAAAAGCGCCATTCCAACAAAATTGCCTGCAATTGAAACGGTGAGACTGTGTTTTTATTGCTCTACTGTGTGTAACAAACAGCATCTAGGTGGGTTTTCGCCTGGAAGGCTTTATAGAAATCTGGCATCCTACTGAACGAAGTTAAACTGAGAGAGCGTGGCGTTCACAGACACCAGAATGAACGAGTTCACAGTAACGTTCATCAGGCAGTAATGCGGTACGTTCAGTTCACTTTCACCCAAAATATGAACGAGTTGATGAACTATCGTTCAATGAACGCGTTCAGGCACAACACTGGCGGGAGTATTAGCTTCGAGGTATGGGGAATGGCTGCTAACGTACTTTGCAAAAAACAAATGACTGAGATCATCATGAATTCGGTTATTGTTTATTTATTGCCTAACGCTTAGATATGAGGCGCCGTCTAGTTTGTGTGTGTGTGTGCTCACGTCTTATATTTGTGTGTGTGTGCTGTGCTCGTGTCTCATAGAGGTGGGCGGATCGATCCTAAAATATCGATACTTCGATACTGACGTGGTATCGAAAAGGATCGATCCTCACATAAAAATATCGATCCAAATGTGTGGTTTTTTTTTTTTTACCAGTAATTTTTATTAATTTAGCACGCAATTCAGTGCGTAAAATAAGCTTCTAAGTGGAAAAATAAGCGAATGTTAGCGGATAATTGTGTAGTATAGAACTTTTTCTCCTAGTCATCTGGATACAAGACGAGACCAATCAATCACAGAGAGCGTTCGATGCTGGTGCTTCACTGAGCTCACAGGCACGTTTGGGAAACGAAGCCTTGCTTAGATGACAGAAACAATCGGGAGTTATTTAGCAATAAACAAACCAAAAGTGTATATAACGGTTCAAAATGTTGAGGACAGTAAGATTTTTTAAAATGAAATTAATATTTTTATTCAACAAGGATCGATGCATTAAATTGATCAAAAGTGACAGTCAAGGGTTTTTCACTGTTAAAAAAAATCTACTTCATATAAATGCTGTTCTTTCAGTTTGGTTCATCAAATAATTCTGCATCATGGTTTCCACAAAAAAATATGAAACTGTTTTCAACATTGATAATAAGAAATGTTTTCTGAGCTGTAAATCAGCATATTCAAATTAATTATCATCATAACTGGAGTAATGATGCCGAAAATTACGTTTTGATCAATTGAATAAATTACAGTTTAGTATGACATAGAAAACAGATAGCCTATGTTAAATTGTAATATTACAGTTTTTACTGTATTTTTGATCAAATAAATGCAGAAGAGAATTAAAAATCTTACAGACCCCAAACTTTTGAACAGTAGGCTAGTGTACAATAGTACTTTTACTATAATTAGGGTAGTTTTGTAAAAGTCACTGACTAATAATTACAGGCTAATTGAGAGCACAAATCACAAAATATTTAGTAGTCATGAAAATGTTTTCAGATTTAGCATATTAATGATGCATTCACCTCATAAATCATGACACACTGCTCTAGCACAGGAAAGTGCATACAAGTTCAAGTGCATGCTTTTAAAATTAAAAAGTATTGGTATCGGCGATACTGGCCCTGTATTTACTTGGTATCGGATCGATACCAAAATTTGGAGTATCGCCCACCTCTAGTGTCTCATATGAGTAACTTTATGTGCGTGAGGGTTCATATACATGTATGTGTGACTACTTATTATATATGCAAGCGTGTTTCATATATGTGTGCGTGAATGAAGTTTGATTTAAGCCCTAAACGGAGCCTCATACTTATACACTGGCCGGGAAGCCGGTCGCATTCATTCACAACTTGCGCCATGATGTCAGTTTGTAATAATATGCTAAAGCGTTACATGCGGTGTCAACCCCCCTCCTTCCTGCAACCAATCAACGCGCCCCTCATTTGCATTATTAAAATGACCGTCCACGACAGCCAAAATATCGCATCAGATCTCGCGAGACAATAATGCCTACAGAAATAAGGGTCTGAGGAGCTCTGTGTTTATTTTTTTTCCACTTTTCTTTTTTAGAAGGGCCTGAAAGACTATAATACAGCAGGTATCCAAGGTAATACTAGGGTATGACTCCTTTAAAAAACTTGAAAAGTATTAGAACAGTTAGGATAATCAAAAACAAGGAAGTTATTTTTTGGTCAAAGAAAACTACATATCAAAAGAAAGATTTTAAGTGATTTGGTGTCTGAGAAACTTACACTAGTGTTGGCTGCATTGTCTGATGGTACTGGGTACTGTCCAGGTGCTGTTACCATGTTTTTAAGCTCCGCAATAGACTGTTGAATAACACGAAGTGACTCTTCCATGTTTCCCATTTCTTAAATGCAAAATCAACAAGATACTTCACATTGAGGGTACGAAGGAATTTGCAAAAGAAATATAAAATATTCCTAAAATGTTAGATCTTAAGAGACGTAAATAATAAGGCACATATTGTGCAGATCTTACTCTCTACAACAAATTCTCAAAGGTCTGATATGTCCTCCCGTATGTCCTTGTATGGTTGTGGCAAGTCTTTTTTCTGGATCTTCTCCATAAGTGCTCTCTGCTGTGAGACTTTCATTGTCTTCATCTTGGTGTAAACCAGGGTTCGAATTACAAAGTGGCTTTCGGGGGAGCCCTATTTTCCGATCCTCCCTGACTGACTTTAACGCTTTTGGTGCATGTTCGGGCATTTAAAACAATAGGTTTACAGTAAACAGTACAGAACGTACTTGGTAACTTACGTAACCTCGGTTCCCTTAGAGATAAGGAACGAGTACTGCTGCGTTGCCTTGCCGTGATATTTCTCTCACGTCAGGTGTTTTCGCTTCAGTCGATTAGATCTGTCATATGGCGAGTTTTCTCTGTATTTATACTCTTCTATTTGGCGCGCAGAGTCTGGCAGGGTGCCAAGCGCTCCTATTGGATCGCGCTCTTCTGCTTTCTCGCCATTGGTTTGTGCAGTTGCCTCAGCACAGCCTATCAGCGCGCTCGCGCGAGCTCTGATGCTCTCGTCTGTGCTGCTGCAATGAGTTTTAAAATAAAGGCTTCAATATTCTCGAGAAAAGGAGTTTTCCCTTGTACAGAATGTACAAGAAATGTACAGAAAATCAAAATCTATATGCGACACAAAAAATGGACAGTGTTTTAGAGCTCCCCCTAAATGTCTCAAAGTAGGCTTTCAGGGGAGCCCAGGTCCTTTTCAGGGGAGCCGAGCTCCCCTTAGCTCCCCCGTAATTCGAACCCTGGTGTAAACAATAAATAAATGTCTGAATAACATGCACCTCACAAAGAAAAAATAAATAAAATGAAATGAAATGGCCTCTGCACGGACAATAAGGAAATATGAAAATAATAAGAGTCATAAAAGTTCTAGTTAATAATAATAATGCATCAATGTTTTTGCAAAAAATATCAACCATTTTTAATATTAGAGTAATAGTTTAAGGAGAACTCCGGTCAATTTTAACATTGAGCTCATTTTTTTGTACATTTGGAGTGCTGTCAATACAGAGAACAACGACACAAATCGGTGTTGCCTACACCGAGTTATTCTATTTTTAAAATTTGCACCCTGTTGACTTCAATGGGGCAAGTTTTAAAACTGCTTTTAGCCTCTTAACATCCTTGATGTGTCATTACAAGTGCACAGAAAATGTGAGTGATTCCTTCAGAGCAGGGTTCCAGACTGCGACCAAAATGGTCGCATATGCGACCATTTTTTGAGAATGTGCGAGTTAAAATTGTATGTGGTCGCATTTGTGCGAGTGCATGGTCATGTACAACTCAGTTAAATTCACGCATGAATTTTCCTGCATTGAACTTGTTTTAGCGCCCGCCAAAATAAATTTTTGTCCCGCCAAAGACTTATTTGATCGGTGAGTAATGTAGATGAACTAACGTTACATGTTTTCATGTTTAACTGAACGAGCAGAGAGAGAGACCCGGTTGCGCGCGCACACACTCTCTTCGGAGCAGGCGAAAGTGTAAACAAGACTTCACCGTCTACAAACTAAGCGCTGTCTTGCTCTCTCTCCCTCGCACATTTTAATCAAAATAAATCGACACGGTGGTAAAAGGTCGGAAGACCAAAGTTTCATGTGGAGCATTCGGAGATTTTTTTTTTCCTGAATTACCGCTGGGTGAATTGTGCTAAATAAGTTGCCTTATCTTCTCTGAAAAGCATTCCGGACATTCAGCTGACATAAAACAACACTTTAATTAAACGAAAAAAACTATCCAATGATGAAATGTTTTCTGTGTTGACACAAATCTTGGATGTCCATGTCCATAATCACACAACACGCATGACATGTCCAATTCGCGAACTAACGACTCATTTGAACCGATTCATTTTAATGAATGGTTAAAACAACTGATCTTTCCAACACTGAACTCAGGACACGTCTGAATCAATGTATAACTAATCAGTAACACTTTACAATAAGGTTCTATTGATTACATAAATTACATAAAAAGTACAGTTTGCTTACTCAAGCTTAAGCTTTAAAATAAATAAAACCACTTGTTTTTTTGAAAAGCATATGACAACATTTTTCCTCACAGTGCTATCAAGAATCGATAAGAGAATCGTTAAAGAATCGGATCGATAATCAGAATTGTCAGTGGCATTGATATTGATAAAATCCCCATCCCTATGTAAAGACAGTAAATTTATAATCAAACTTTAAAGAACATACATGTTTTTTAATAGTTTTTTTGAGAGTTAAAAGATTAAAACATTTTGCTAACATGAGGTCTTGTGTCACTGTCAAGTCTTTTTACATCAGTGCAAAACTAGGGTATGCAGATTAAGACCACTATTCATCAGCATGCATTGATTAATCCCATGGCATGTAGCAAAAAACAAACAAAAAAGAAGGTGCGACCAAATCATATGCAGGTGCGACCAACTGAGAAAGTTGGTGGCAGCAGTGCAACCAGTGGAAAAGTTAGTCTGGAGCCCTGCTTCAGAGTGAAAACGGGTGAATCTGACTGCAGTAGATGTGAAAGATATGGATAAAAATCATACCTGCAAACTCCACACACTAAAAAAGGTGACAGTGTCGGGGGGGCAGGGGTGCAGACTAACTTTATTTTTTTTATACATGCCATGGGATTAATCAATGCATGCTGATAAATGATGTATAATAATAATAATAATTAATCTGCATACCCTAGTTTTGCACTGATGTAACAAGACTGACAGTGACACACAATAAGAGCATGTTAGCAAAATGTTTTAATCTTTTAAATCTTAAAAAAAACTATTAAAAAAACATGCATGTTCTTTAATGTTTAATTATAATTTTACTGTCTTCACATAGGGATGGGATTTGATAACATTTTATCAATAATAATGCCACTGACGATTCTGATTATCGATCCGATTCTTTTTTCTCTCTTTTTTCTCGATTCTTGATAGCACTGTGTGGAAAAATGTTTTACTTTTTTTTAAAAAAGTGGTTTTATTTATTTTAAAGTTTAAGCTTGAGTTAGCAAACTGTACTTTTTATGTAATTTATGTAATAAATAGAACCTTATTATAAAGTGTTACTGATTAGTTATACACCGATTCAGACGTCTCCTGAGTTCACTGTTGGAAAGATCAGTTGTTTTAACCATTCATTAAAATTAATCGGTTCAAAGGAGTCATTAGTGCGCGAATTGGACGTGTCGTGTGCGTTGTGTGATTTCCGCCTAAATGAATTATAAATAAACATAAACAACTAGTAGGCTATTTGCAGTATATTAAATCATTTTTGACCTAATTATTTTGCACTGAAATGAGTCTGACACTCGAGTCTGTCGGCTCTGACAGCGTTGCATCACGTGCACCTGCGCAATATCATAGCCTATGATTTCCGAAAATAGTACTATGTTGTCAACTAGTGATATCATCACAAGAACTGTTGAGGAATATGCAACATAATTTAGACAATTATTTTTGTCATATAGTTATAATAATAAGTTATAACTGTCAGACACTATCATTTCACCGTGCATGCCCTCGCAGGCTCGCACCGAGCGAGGCTGAACATGACCTCAGCTTCGCAGCTGAGACACGAATAGACTATTAACTTAAAGGGGGGGGTTCATGCATTCAGAGTTGTTTACAGTGTTAAAGAGATGGATTCTCATGCTAAACATGGCCAAAGTTTAAAAAAAATATTTTAGACGAATAACAGAGAATTTTCTGTGCCGAAAATCTTACTTCCGGGTTGGTACAAGTTTCGGCTGATTTTTTTCGATCATGGATCTAATGACGTAGACCAGAGAGGAACTCCTTATATGAGCATTTCTCCCGGAAAAGCTCGCCCGCGCACACGTCGACCAGAGGAGAGCGAGACCGCGCACATCAACAGGAAATCATCGGCAGCGCTGCATAGGATTTGTTCAAGAATGTCTCTTCAAAGTGTGTTTTTGGATGTGAGGGAAAGCTTACCGTGTTTAGCTTCCCAAAGAACCCAGCGTTAGGAACAGTGGATGGAGTTTGTTTTTCCGGGGCATAAATGGAGATGTGCAAGACTGTTTGTTCCCTGCATTTCGACAATGATTGTTTTATAAACAAAGCCCAGATCGATGGATTTGCAGATCGTCTAATGCTTAAGGATCGAGCAGTCGCAATGATAAAGGTTCGCGGTCGCAGGTGGTGAGTAAAACTGCTTCAAATGTCTCTGTGTGTTGTTAGCAATCATATACTGTCTATGTTAGCAATCGACGCGTTAGCAGCACAGCTTTAACACGGCCCGCCTCCAGACGCTCGCTTTTTTCCGGAAAGACTCGGTACAGCCTATCTTTCTTTTATAAATATGATAAAACTAAAGACTTTTTGGAGATATGAAGGATACAATACTACTCTATAGAAGTGTTGTCAAAAATATCGATATTTCGATAAATATCGATACTGAAATATCTGAACGGTAGTTAAAGTAGTTAGTTCACCCAAAAACGAAAATTATGTCATTATTTACTCACCCTCATGTCGTTCCAATCCAAGACGTTCGTTTAATCTTTTTGATGAAATCTGAGATCTTTTTATCACTCCACTGACAGTCTACACAACTTGCACAATGACATGCATTTCTGAAGAAAAGCAGAAAGACACAATCATTTTTAAATACTGTGAGTGCATCGATCTGTTTCACCCATTATCTTCTGTTGGATTAGCCTACATTTTTAAATCTTCTGTTTTTAGTTGTTACCAGAGCATTTTCCTGAAAATAGCAATCACACAATAAGAAGTATTTAAAAAAAAAAATCTTTTTCTGCACATTAATGTCAATTAACTATTGAACATAATTGCTTGTATTTTTTATGTATATCCAGTAGTGTCTGATATTCCAAAGAAATTTAACGGTAAAACTTTACAATAAGGTTCGTTAGTTAACTACATTAGTTAACATGAACTAATAAAGAACTGCACCTATACAGCATTTATTAATCTTTAATTTCAACATTTACTAATGTTTTATTAAAACCTTGTAAACATTAGCCTAGTTAATGCACTGTGAACTAACATGAACTAACAATGAACAGCTGTATTTTTATTAACCTTAAAGTTACAAACTTACAAATACTGTAACAAATGTATTGCTCATAGTTAGTTCTTGTTATAAAGTGATACCAATTTAGGCTAACATAAAAAAAGATGAGTACAATTATCATTATCATTAATAAACTGAATTTTGTGTAAGTTACAGTGATAAAAACATGAAATAGGCCTAATGCTGCAAACAGAACACAAAACAGTGTAAAACTAACACAGTAAGCGCGTTTCCTCTTGCTCACACCGGTTTGAATAACATCGTTACTTAAAGTCTTTTTACATATCTCTAAAATTAAAATAAACAGATTTGAGGGCATTGGCAGCACGTTGTCCTCACCGCTAAACTGAATGAGTTGACAAGGCCAACCTCGCTTATTGAACTTCTTTTCTTCCAGAAAACGCCTCTCTTCCGTTCCACTTGTGAATGACCACGGGTTGTATTTCTGTCATGTCTTTGTGTTTTAATTGTGATAGTCCACAAATATGAACGTATATGAATGATGTCGTCAGTGAATAATCAACCAAACCGCAGACACTACGGGAAAATACGCTGACTGACCCGTAACCCGTAATGAGCATCAGCTGATCTCGAGACTCGTTGTGAGGACAACGACCGCGCGAAGGAAGAAGATCTGGTCACGTGCGGGCAATTTATGCGGGCGGGTGAAAAAGTTCGTCTTACAAAACAGCATAACTGCAGTACAAACGGTAGACCTATGAAGACTTCATATGCAAAAACCAAAAAGTCCATCTGAAGGTTTTTTATTTATTTAAATAAGCTTTTTTTTATTTTATTATTTTATTTTTATTTTTATAAAGCTCCTTTATTAGTTTCAATAATTTCACTTTAATGACAACTAAAATGACCTCATTGCCATTAAAGTGAAATTACTAAACCTAAACATAGGAGCCTGATTAAAAAAAAAAAGTCAGATGAGGTTTTTGCATTTAAAGTCTTCACATGCATATCAGTGCATCAGTGTTATTGTTTCAATCTGGTTTCAATATACTTCATTATACAGCAGATCTACAGTTGTACTGCAGTTATACTTCACTATAATGAAGTTGTACTTTTTGTACTGCAGTTTTACTGCTGTTGAACTTCAATGTACTGCAGTTATATTGTATCTATACTTCGTTATACTTCAGTGCAAATCTACAGATGCACTTCATTGTACTGCAATTATACTGCTTTGAACTGCAGTTTTACTGCAGTTGTACTTCATTGTACTGCAGTTATTTTTTGTAAGGGGTTTTTCATTGTTGTGTACAAGAGTTAAAAACTATAAATACTGTTCGTTTTCTCACACAAACCGCTCGCTTCGTGTCTTAGGCCATCAATGTGTACTTACGATGGGGAATTGTTTCATTTAGACGATGGGGAATTTTTTAATTTGGACTTTGTGCATGCTCTTTGAGACAGTGACCATATACCTGTGAACAAAACAATGAACCAATGAGAACAAGACACATGAACAGGGGAGTACATGGCAGGTTCACAAGAAATGACAAACCAGGGAAGCACATGACAAGAAACTGAAACATAACCCAACACCATCTGTGACAATGTGACACTATTCATGCCTCATGTATTTTCATATGACATGAGGCATGAAATATTGTCACATACATGCACACATATTTATACATGCAACATGTAGATCAACTGTTATGCTTGAATTTTTATGCATGTTGAAAATATATTTTCAAAATATATTTCAATATATTTAACAGTGTCTCACATATATGTGAATATATTACATTTCTGTATGGGATGTACACTGTTTTTGTGGGAAAAATAAAATGTATTTGTTACCGTGTGTTCTGAGTATAAAAACAATATTCTCAAATATTTTACAGCACACTTATGTATGTACTGTCTGTAGCAAGTGAACACTGAACAAAAAAAAGCCTAAGTCATTATGATGAATGGAGAAGAAGTGTTTTCCATACATCATGGTGTTTTACATTGAACACATCAGTGTTCAACTGGTTCTTATAAATGTCTATTCATGTGATGGTTTGTGTGTGTCATTTGAAAACAAAATACCATTTTGAGAAGAAATAACATTGTTTTGAATGTAAAGTTTCATTTTGCAGGAGAATTGAGGGGTTTTGCCCATTGTGTGTGTTTTTTGATTTGTGTGTAGAGTTCTGAGAATATGAGGCATGCTTTCAGAAAATGTGTGTAAACAATCGAGAACAACTGTAAGGATGTTGTTGTGTGTTCATGTAAGAGTCACTAAATGAGTCAGCTGTGATGATTCTAGTCATTTCTTCTTTGCTGCATTTGCATAGTGGAAAAACATTATATGTAATGTCAGTTTGGGAGAATGGATAACTGTTTTTGCAGAGTTTAGTCAGGCTTGGATGGTTTGTTTGTGTCAGAAAGGCTTGCATCAAACACTAAATACAACAGTGATTACAAGGTGTTTGGTTTCATTTCTTTGTGATGATGATGTTTATGCATCAGCCAATGTTTTATTATATGTGTTATTATAGGAACTAAAAAGAAATATTTGCTCATTTAGTATGTGAAATTATTCAAAATGGCATGTACAGAATTTAAATGACTTTTGATATTCTTATTAATATTTAAATATTTTTTAATTTTGAATCAACTGTTCTATATACAGTGTGTACATTGTCAGCTCACTCACTTCGGATGACAATTTTTTAATTTTTTTTATTAAAGACAGAACATGTAACAAACATATAGCACAGCATACAATAGTGCGAAACAAAGTGTGGCATTAATTGGTAACAGGGGATCCGACAATTATATCATACTATTTTAAACATGTTAATGACTTTTAGTTTTTGACCAATTTCAGAGAAGACATAAAGCAATCAAATTCTACTATAAATACCTTAAAGATTGGGGATGAATTTACATATTTTTGTTTATGTATATATAATCTTGCCACCGAGACTCGTTTAAAGGGGAAAGTATAGCCGATTGCGTCATCGCGGCGCGGCGAAGGCTGTCCCAATTCGAAGGTCCTTCGAAGGCTCCTTCAATATGCGGCCTGCAAATGTGTCCTTGGCCCTGTCCCAAATGGCACCCTAAGCACTCGCGGTCTTCCTCTGAGTCCGCACTTTCGTGTGCATCGAGGGCGCATATCGCCCGCATAGGGGGCTCGCAGGCACCCTTCTGAGACCTAAAATGACAAATGGGACACCCTACGGTCTCACAGACTTAACAGACACGCGCACGCGGCAGCCATTGTTAGTCCACAAGACCGAAAGTGCATATGAAGTGTGCCATTTGGGACAGGGCCCTTCTTTTCCTGTGAGTGCAGGATACATCAGAAGGATCCTTCGCAGCCTTGCCTATCCCACAATTCACTGCGCCGGAGACGATATTGCCAGATTACACTTTTAAATGTAAGTATTGGGTTTCAATTTAATTGAATAATCTAATCATCTAATGATTAAAATGAAAAATGAAAAATAATAATAAATACAATAAAGGTTCAAATGTTGACTTATATGTTACCAGTATGTGATTTTACATAGGCTAGTTTATATTCTTTAGACTTTATTATGTACATAAATTGAGTCCTGAGTTTAGCTCATAGAACGGTTATGCATGTTAAAATATTGTATGGTTTGATTTTTGAGTATGTCAGTTCATTTCATTTATTCTTCCCTCTTTCTGAGAACATCTCAGTGACTGGCAGCCGTCGACTGAGTCAGTCCTGCAAACCTGTTAGTGGACAGTGTAAATATGCACTGATCCCAGATGATTCCCACAGGCTTACAGAGTCTCTATTGTGCAGCTCATCCAGCATCTCCTGCTCAGCTACGACTACCACTCAAAACATCCTCCTAAATATTACACACTGCACCTTTAAAAATTGTTATTTGACAATTTAGTTGAATAACTGGTGACAGACAAAGCAGAATCCCAGTAATAGAGATCCATCTGAAAGGTAAATTAATTCTACGACTTAAATACAAGCATTTTCATTTTCACATTTTTAATTGTGCATATTTTAATGCAAACTGAAAGGTTCAATCAGCCTATATGTTTTAATGAAAGCAAATATGTCATGTATGTTTAATTCATTAAATTATTGGACAACAGTAACCCTATTCATTACAATAGGTATTACATTTAAAAATAATAACACTAGTAACAACACGCCACTGTTCTTGTGGCCCATCTTACCCCAAGGTTCTGATTTTATCTTTTTACCTCATTACTCTTCATATTTACTCCAAATCCCTCATTATCAGTATTTTCCAGAGATACAGATTTACATCCGTTCCCAGCCAACATGTATATGTGGGCCCCACATGGTTTATGCTTGGGCTACGTGGGTACCAAGTGGGTATGGTCCCAAAATGGGCATCTTATCTGGGGCCCACTTGGGTCAGCTAAGTAGGTCCCACATAGGCAAAAACAGGTGGGCTCCCCATCTGGGTCCTAGTTGGGTCACTAATGGGAAATGAGTGCATGGGCTCAAAATGGGCAACACAAATGGGACCCATTTGGGTTTATCAAATGGGTTAGACATTGGCAAACACAATCAGTCCCATATAGGCTGCCTACATGGGCCCAAGGTAGTACCCACATAGGTCATCTCTATATGGGTTATGAATGGGGAAAAGATATGGGGCCCACTTTGATAAACCATATGGGTCAGACATGGGCAAACACAATCAGTCCTATATAGGCTGCCTACATGGGCCCAAGGTGGTACCCACATAGGTAATCTCTATATGGGCCCTGAATGGGGAAATACATACAAGTATAATTGTGAATCTAATTAATTATGTAGTAAATATAAATTGTGCATCTGTAAGTTACATCATAAACTATACACTTGTAAACAACATATCTGTACAATCATTAAAACAATTGTATACAGTATATTTGTCATTTATAATCTTTGATATAATACCACTAACAGCTGACTGCGGAGTATTTAGTAGTGAGGAAATTTCACAAATGGACTTATTACACAATTGGAAACCTGGTACCACGCTTGAATTAACTGAATTCACTAAGCTCCTGAAAGCGACCTATTCTTTCACAAATGTTTGTAGAAGCGTCTGCATGCCTAGTGCTTGATTTTATACAACTGCGGCCATGGAAGTGATTGAAATACCCAAATTCAATTATTTGGAGGGGTGTCCCAATACTTTTGACAATATAGTGTATGTGGTTACAATATAGGCCATGGCTCTTCAAATCCAATCCTGTTGGTGTTCAGCAGACATTAGTTTCAACCCATGACATTAAATATTCAAAGTGTCAACTTTTAGTGGTCTGATTTTGTGAGTTACTGCAAAATGCTTATCTCCATATAGTTATTTTAAAATCTATACAAATGGTTCAAAATATCCAGAAAATGGTCACTACAATATGAAGAACGGGTTACAGAAGTTATCGAATTCTGTCTATCAAAATCTATCAAAATAATGGAATTATAATGGCTTAGAGATGGGTAGAAGAAATCAAACCCCTAGCAACAGCCATATGCCCTTATTCAATTGAGATTCTCCAGAGTTTTCTGGTCAGTCGGTTAGTGACAATGTAATTCTAGAGATTTTGAATATTGGAGTTAGGGTTAGGGTTTTGATTATTGAAAGGGGCACATCAGTTCAGATGATGAAATAGCCCAAGTAAAGAAAGATAGAATGGAAATTCATGGTTTGAAGGGAAAATCCAATGTAAATTCAGAAATCATATTTGCATCATATACAGGAGTACAGAATAAAGTGCAGTTTCATTCATTTAGCATATTGTGTTTTGTGTTCAGTTTTCTTTTGAGGCCAACAGTACAGACTTTTCTTTTCAGTCATAGTTGGCACATGACTGACCCTCAAAGTTGAAATATGGTTGAAACAATGTCAGTTGTTGTTTTAATGTTGTCACAATGAAACGTTTAATACTAAACAGTTGAAAAGGTTTCTTTTTTTTTACAAAATCTGTATGTTGAATCAATGTCATGTCTTCAAGGAATACATAATCTTTGAATTATTATTATTTCTAATTATTATTTTATTTTAGTATGATATTTTGATCCAAACACCACTTCACAAATCTAAATTTATGTAAAATATAATCATATTATTAACAATAATAATAATAATGGATATCATTTCAATCTCAAGAGAGAAATGCAGCAGAAACTTTTTTGCTTTGTGTGATTTTGTTTGGACTTACAATTTTGTGTTTGCCTAAAGCTTACCATGCAGGATTGCATTTTTATTCACACTGTCATCAAAACACTATTTTAACTAATTAAATAATATAGTCTACAAATAAAACTAAACACACATTTCTTAAAAAAAGAAAAAAAAAAGAAAGAAAGTAAAGTAATCTTTTTCATTACCACGCTGAAACAATTGCTATTGGTTGTTCCACCTTCTTTGATCATGATTGGTTAATATGACTGGCCAATGACAACCGTGCGCGCCTTTTTACTGGTCAAGTTTGAAAATACGTCAGTTTGTGTTGATGACGACGTGTGTGTGTGTGTGTGTGTGTGTGTGTGTGCTACTGCTCGGCAAGATTACGGTCTATCCTTATGCCTGTTAAATTATTATTTTAAACTAATTTGCGTTGTGGCATGGAAACGGAGAAGAACAGAAGCTGATATGTGAACACAGAGGAAGGTCGGTCTGGATGTGTGAGTCCTGCAAACATTTTGGCGATATCAGGTAAGAGAACATTTTTCAGTCTCTATTACAGGCCTAACGTTATGTAAAGTTATGTTTCGTGTTCATGTCCTATAAGTTATATCCACTATCATTTTAGAAAAACAGAGATCAATTAATATATATTTAGACGTTTAGGTATTACATTAAAATAAGTAGATAAGAATGTTAATATAGTTCATGGTATAATAATGCAGGTAAACAAATCGTGTGTTAATGGCAGGCACGCTGGAAGCTGTTTCATGCGAGGGGGGCTGGGGGGCTGAGGGCTGGGTTGGAAAATATGTGACGTCATTATGTTGTGGCTGACGACAAGACATAACATTTTTCTGTACTGTATATGTGTTGTAGCCATTAAAGAAAACATTTAGTTTCATATGTTTAAATATTATAGGCTAATGTTATTTTTTTATTTAATCAATGTTGATTATCTTTCTCATGCTGCATATGCTCACTTTCATAAAGATACATCATGAGATGTGCAATATGACTGGAGACATGGAGTGAGTAAGACATGATTTTGACCACTTCATTGAGTTTTGTTTTGTAGAAAGACTATTTTATTTAATTTTTTCGTTTTGTATAAATTGTATCTTAATTTTGATAAATGTTTTATCAACCAATTGCCTGTATTAAATAAATAAGAAGCAAATAGCAGACAATGTAATAAGGCGCTGGCACAATCACTTGCATTGCACGTGAACTGGAGGGCGCCGAAACTCAGCTTGTGCCTCACAGATTTGAGAAATATAGGCTATTATAGAAAGCTTGAAAATGTCTACTTTTAAACGAAACTATTCAAAACGAAAAGAAATACTGATTATGTAATCCATATGAAATGTGCATTTCACATGCATTTCTCTCTGGCGTTCATGGTGAGTCCACATTGTCAATTTCATCTTTGCAGCAACACAGAAAACACCAGTTTATTAATAAAAAATGAAATGTCTCCTTGCTATTTTTGACACATTCATACTTTTGCCGGTTCTTTGTGGAAATCTTTATGCGTGCGGTCGTGCGCTTGAGTGCGGCTATATTATGTACAAGCTCATTATCCTGTATATAGCCTATTTAAGTAATACAATTAATATAAAGGGGCGATTTGTCCACTAATGGCTTAAATGAACAACTACTAGTCGACTAGAAAAAACTTTAGTCGGAGGCCGTCCTTATTCCACATATATTTTGGAACCAGCAGGCCATTCTGGGTTGAGCGAGCGACCCTGCGGAATGAGCGAGCGGAGCTGAATATTCAGAAATGCGCTCGATCTCCGCTCACGTGCTCTGATCGGAACAATGACAAATTCAAACTTTATTTCATTTTCTCCGTAGCTTGAACACTCACTACATTAGGCATACGAGAGTTAGTTAACGCTGTCCATTTATTAGTTTTTTCACGTTTTTAAAGTACAATATTATGTTCCACAGCCCCCCACTTGGGGGTGCTGATGCTATGACGAGGGGGCTGCAGCACCCCCCTTCCCGCGCTACTGGTTAATGGAGTTCATTAACTTCCCAGAAATGTTCTGTGTAAGTTAACTTTCACGGAAAACGGACGTACTACAACCTGCAGCTGTGTGTGTGTGTGTGTGTGTGTGTGTGTGTGTGTGCACACCATTGATTTGATTACAGTAAGATGCTAATCACGATTAGCGTATTAGCACTTATTTAACGTTGAAGCCTCTGATGTCAGTGTTGTCAGCTAGTTTAAAACTCAAACACATGAAAACCCTATTGGAAAAAAAATACTAAAATATATTTGAAACATTTATTTTATACTAAGTTTACTACAAATGCATTTACATGTGTATGTACTTAATATAAATACCCTGCAATTGTACTTTGGTATCCTAAAACATATACTTAAAGTCAATAAGAACAACAAATGTTGTATTTAATGCACTTTAGTTATCTGGAAGTAGTGCTGAGGTTAAGTGTATTTGATTCTGCTAAAGTGGAACTATTGCATTTAATTTATTTTATTTTATTTCTAGGGAAGGAGCATTCGAATGGGTAAGTGACTGATAAAACAGTAATTTACATATAGATGTATATCTCTATATTTTTTGGGGAGAACAGGCACCCAACAGAGAGACAAATCCACCACGATTATCATTTTCAGTAAGATGCAAGTCAATTTTAACCATTGCTTCTAAACCTTACATTGGGATTCATATATTATGTAGTTAAAAGTGTTAGGCTATTCTCATCATCAAAAGTCATTTTATCTACCAGTGACAAATCTGAGTAACTTTTTTTATCCTTTTGTCTTTTTTTCCTCTAAAGTGAAAAAAAAAAGAGAACATGTCACCACCATCATCAGTCCTTTATTTAGTTCACAAAAGAACATCAAGGGAAAGACCCTCAGACGTGTCATAACAGGATAAATGTGGCTACAGGTAAAATTATTAGATGGTCTGTTTGATTTTGGTGTACCAATTTGCTTTTTTCAAAGCTACAATTGTATGATGTGACGTGACATGTATGTGCAAAAACGTCTGTCCACTGCTCCGTGTGTGTGTGTTTTATTTAAATTTTATTTAATATTGTTTAAAGGAGTGGTACAAATTAAATCTTTCTTTTTAAGGACTTATCAGCCCACCCCAGATTGACCAAGGATCCAGATGAGTACTGGCAATTTGGTGGAGGATTGCACTGTCACTTCTGGTATGGATCCATTAACCTTTTGTTATGTGTGAGGTGTTTTGATGTGACTTAATTTAATAAAATTTACAAAATTAGATTTTACATAATTGACTTGAGTAGTAGTAAATTTCACTAAAATGAAAATTACCCTATGATTTACCACATGATTTACTCACCCTCAAGCCATCGTTAGTGTATATGACTTTCTTCTTTCAGATAATACAATTGGAGTTATATTAACTATGGGGTTGGGTTAATAAAGCCCTTCTGGAGCAAGGCCATGAGTTTCGATCCACTGCCATTATGGAAGCGTCAATGTGTTTATTAATATAACTCCAATTGTATTCATCTGAAAGAATCCATGGATCCAGGATACTATGCATCCTGATAAAGTTCCCTTGGCCTTTGGAATTAATATAGCCCCACATCATCACATAGCCTTCACCATACCTAGAGATTGGCATGGAGTACTTTCCATAAGATCATCTCTCAATGCACATCAAACTAGCTATTAGGCTAACTGAAATAAAACCATGCCAATCTCTAGGTATGGTGAAGGCTATGTGATGATGTGGGGCTATTTTAATTCCAAAGGCCAAGGGAACTTTATCAGGATGCATAGTATCCTGGATCCATGAAGTAACTGGCCTTTAAAAATAAATATCTGCCTGCCTCTATGGGAATTTAACATAGGGGTGTCCAAACTTATGCACCCTATATTTTAAGGAAGAACATTTATTTATTTACGATACATTATTCATTCACAAAGAAAATTGGTGTCCTTAAAGGTTGGATTTTTCCTAATTTCTTAAATTAAGGCATTAAGTTCAATTTCCAAAAGATGATTTTTTCTTTTTAGTCAACTTTAGTATGGGTGTCTAAACTTATGCATAGCACTGTAAATGTGAATATGCTTAGTTCCTCCATAACCTCCCGAACTTTAGTGCAACCGCGTGCTGCGTCTGATGTCATTGTTATTGTTCTTTTGCGTATGCGGGTTAGTTTGAAACCTCAAACAGTTCACACTGCAATCAGATATAGGTCACATTTTAAAAGGTAATGTGAACAGCCAATCAAAAAATCGGATCTAAGCAAAAAATCAGAATTGAGCATTAAGACTTGCGGTGTGAACGGGGCCTTATACTGCACACTGTAAACACAATCAAAGCTTCAAAAACACAGGAAAAACGGGACCTTTAATATTTTTGTTTTCCTTAAAATTTTAATTAACAATAACTTAAACACTTTGCAGTTTGAATAATGTCCTATATAAACAAAATTATGGAGTATGTTTTTATGTTTACACTGTTCGATCGCACCTCTCACACACACACAAATTTAAGTAAGCACTTTGTGACTTTTTGATCGTATTGAATAATTAATTCTAGAGATTTGTTCAAAAGCGCCGATTCATCCAGTAATGAAATGCGTATTTTAGTCATTAAATCATTCATTCAAATTTTTTTTTTTTTGGATTAAACATTTTAAATCGACTGCAGAAATTAACATTTGTTAGAACCTCTAGTAAATTACATGTTATGTTGTTATTTTATCTGTTCAGAATCGTGATCTCTGTCTGAAACACTAAAAGAATTGGGATTCTCATTTGAACTTAATTCTGACTTATTAAAACTGTGACTCTTAAGTGGAGCCATGTTGGAAATGTAATAATCATCCACACCTGTGATCACCTCAATTATTTTCCAAAGACACAAAGAATTATATTTTTATATTTTTACTTTAAAAGCTATCATAAATCATTAGCAATAAGAAAAATTTTTAATACTTTAATTATGCATCATTTTGTCGGCCCATTCTATCATGGACTGAAAATCTGATTGTGAGAAACTACCTAATATTAAAATGACTTGAGACAAATAATGTATTCTTATTATTTTTGTTTATATTTTTTTTAATGATTAACTTGTATCAATGAATGAATTGATGCTTTCAAACACATCGCATATTCATACTTTATAAACTGGTTTTATTAATACAAAATTAAATCTGAATATTCTGAATAAATAAACAGTAATTCTCTGATTTTCCCAAATGCCCTTCCAGTGACATTCCAATTCCATGACCATTCCAATTGAAGTTTAATGCTGTTTTTGTTTTTATCCTGAGTAAAAGTTGTTATTCTTTCATAAGGTATTGTGACATGTCTAAGTAACATGACTTCTCTAAAATCATAATGTCTAAAAAAACTAATTTGTTTTGCAGAGGCTCTTAAGAAGACTGCACAGATCAACTGGCAAGAAACTGAGAGGGAACTCTCACAATAGTCTGGGACAAGAGATGGAGGACAGTGTCCAGAATGCACACATGACTGTCTGCAGTGTAAGCTGTACTGATACATGTATAATTGCTGCTGCTTCTAACTGTCCCCAATTTATTTCCTGTTCAAATGTTCAAAGCTTTCAGTAAAGACTGGGCCAAATACAGGTTAAAAGTATGTATTTGAACAATTAGGTATATAACTTTAAAGAGATACTCTTTAATCTGACATAAATCTGCTTCTTTAAATATTGTCTCTGGAATTTCAGAATATAGCATAATATGATGGGTAATTTCAATAAAATTTAAATTTGAAAAGATTTCAATCTCACTGTGTGCTCTAATGCTTTAGAACTTGTTTGTGTGGAGCTTGTAGCTTCTGTGTTTGGACTCTTTCTGGGCTGGAAACTTTATAAGGAATGAATTACAGACGTTTTCTAGCAAGAGGAAAGAAGAGAACATCAACTCTGAGTTTTGATATTACATGACGGATTTGCGTCTGGCAAATCCGCCGTTATAATATCAATCCGCCATGGAACAAGCGCGCCTGCTCTTAAAGGGAATGTGAGATGTCGCTCTGATTGGTTTATTTCACGTTACGCCCAAACCACACCTATGAATAATGAAGCTACTTCAGACCAACCCCTTTTAGATTTGCGTCGGGCGCAAGAGTATATCCCGCCGGTATAATAGCAGAGCTATTTGCGTTTCGCGTTTGATACTTGCGTTTCAGATCGTTAAAATAGGGCCCTGAGTGTTTCTGGTGGAGTAAGAGACACACAACTGAACATTTACTGACTTCATGATCCTGAGACTCAAACTTCAATCCATCAGGTCAAAGTTACAGTTATAACACTGATTTCTCTCTCTGTTAATGATCTTACTGCAGATTAAGATCAAGGTTCATCTGTACTGTTGAAGGTGGTTTACAGCTAGAATTAGTTATAAAAGCAAAACACTATTACATGAATACAACATTTATTTACAGCTATTTACAAAACCAAAGAAACGTACATTAGAAAAAACGGTCTCAATAACAAATGAGATTAAGCTCTTAAATCACAGTCACAGTGTTTTTCTCTGAATGTTGATTATGTTTGTGAAACCACTGAATTCAGTAGAAGCTTCATCTCATGAGATTCTGCTGGGTTCTGGTTCTGGTTCTGGTTCTGGTTCTGGATCTGGATCTGGTTCTGGTTCTGGTTCTGGATCTGGATCTGGATCTGGTTCTGGATCTGGATCTGGTTCTGGTTTGATCCACTGGCTGGAGTTTCATCAGAACCTGCTGCAGTCTGTGTTCAGAATAAGACATGTATTTTAACATGTATTTTCAACAGTATCACAGCAGTGTTTCTCAGTCCTCATAGAAAACACTTCACAGTTTTACCACACAGAAGCATTTGCTGTTTGTAAGTTGAAGGAAATGGCGTTTCAAACCCAGTTTGTGTCAGAGCAGAGGATCAGGATGTGGTATTACAGATATTACAGGTTTTACAGAGTCAATAATCTGAAGTGTTTTGTGTGAAATAAAGGAAAGCGATGATGTTCTCCAGGAGCAGGATTGAGAAACACTGATGATCTACACAACATCTGTGGAGAAAAGTGTTCAAATCCACAATGATTCTGACGCTAACCTGAGATTCCTGATTCTGAGATCCAGCGGCTCGAGGTCGACAAGACTTTATTTCCTTCTGTGTTCAAGACAAGACAGTTCATTTACACACTGATCTCCACTAATGCATTAATGTACACACAGATCTTCACTAATGCATTAATGTACACACAGATCTTCACTAATGCATTAATGTACACACAGATCTCCACTAATGCATTAATGTACACACAGATCTTCACTAATGCATTAATGTACACACAGATCTTCACTAATGCATTAATGTACACACAGATCTCCACTAATGCATTAATGTACACACAGATCTCCACTAATGCATTAATGTACACACAGATCTTCACTAATGCATTAATGTACACACATATCTTCACTAATGCATTAATGTACACACAGATCTCCACTAATGCATTAATGTACACACAGATCTTCACTAATGCATTAATGTACACACAGATCTTCACTAATGCATTAATGTACACACAGATCTCCACTAATGCATTAATGTACACACAGATCTTCACTAATGCATTAATGTACACACAGATCTTCACTAATGCATTCATGTACACACAGATCTCCACTAATGCATTAATGCACACACAGATCTCCACTAATGCATTAATGTACACAGATCTCCACTAATGCATTAATGTACACACAGATCTCCACTAATGCATTAATGTAGACAGATCTCCACTAATGCATTAATGTACACACAGATCTCCACTAATGCATTAATGTACACACAGATCTCCACTAATGCATTAATGTACACACAGATCTCCACTAATGCATTAATGTACACACAGATCTCCACTAATGCATTAATGTACACACAGATCTCCACTAATGCATTAATGTACACACAGATCTCCACTAATGCATTAATGTACACACAGATCTCCACTAATGCATTAATGTACACACAGATCTTCACTAATGCATTAATGTACACACAGATCTCCACTAATGCATTAATGTACACAGATCTCCACTAATGCATTAATGCACACACAGATCTCCACTAATGTACACACAGATCTCCACTAATGTACACAGATCTCCACTAATGCATTAATGTACACACAGATCTTCACTAGTGCATTAATGTACACACTGATCTCCACTAATGCATTAATGTACACACTGATCTCCACTAATGCATTAATGTACACACAGATCTCCACTAATGCATTAATGTACACACAGATCTTCACTAGTGCATTAATGTACACACTGATCTCCACTAATGCATTAATGTACACACAGATCTCCACTAATGCATTAATGTGCACACTGATCTCCACTAATGCATTAATGTACACACTGATCTCCACTAATGCATTAATGTACACACAGATCTCCACTAATGCATTAATGTACACACAGATCTCCATTAATGTACACACAGATCTCCACTAATGCATTAATGTACACACAGATCTTCACTAATGCATTAATGTACACACAGATCTCCACTAATGCATTAATGTACACACATATCTCCACTAATGCATTAATGTACACAGATCTTCACTAATGCATTAATGTACACACAGATCTCCACTAATGCATTAATGTACACACAGATCTCCACTAATGCATTAATGTACACACAGATCTCCACTAATGCATTAATGTACACACAGATCTTCACTAATGCATTAATGCACACACAGATCTCCACTAATGCATTAATGTACACACAGATCTTCACTAGTGCATTAATGTACACAGATCTCCACTAATGCATTAATGTACACACAGATCTTCACTAGTGCATTAATGTACACACTGATCTCCACTAATGCATTAATGTACACACAGATCTCCACTAATGCATTAATGTGCACACTGATCTCCACTAATGCATTAATGTACACACTGATCTCCACTAATGCATTAATGTACACACAGATCTCCACTAATGCATTAATGTACACACAGATCTCCATTAATGTACACACAGATCTCCACTAATGCATTAATGCACACACAGATCTCCACTAATGCATTAATGCACACACAGATCTCCACTAATGCATTAATGTACACACAGATCTCCACTAATGCATTAATGTACACACAGATCTCCACTAATGCATTAATGCACACACAGATCTCCACTAATGCATTAATGTACACACAGATCTCCACTAATGCATTAATGTACACACAGATCTCCACTAATGCATTAATGTACACACAGATCTCCACTAATGCATTAATGTACACACAGATCTCCACTAATGCATTAATGTACACACAGATCTCCACTAATGCATTAATGTACACACAGATCTCCACTAATGCATTAATGTACACACAGATCTCCACTAATGCATTAATGTACACACAGATCTCCACTAATGCATTAATGTACACAGATCTCCACTAATGCATTAATGTACACACAGATCTCCACTAATGCATTAATGTACACACAGATCTCCACTAATGCATTAATGTACACAGATCTCCACTAATGCATTAATGTACACACAGATCTCCACTAATATGTTTCTGCTTTTTACACAGTTATTTAAAGGTGCAGTCAGTCATTCTGTCCACATTTAAAGGAAATCATTTCACAGATCAGATTTAGATGATGTAGAGCCAC
>NC_138725.1:11359963-11371948 GCF_965113295.1 Leuciscus leuciscus | reverse complement strand
TTTAGCGGCATCTAAGTGGTGATGTTGTGAACTGCACCCAACAGAAGTTACGGTGGCCGACAGGAAGTGACGTCGTCGTCTGAGACGCAGAGAGTAGCCAGTTAAACAATGAGGTTTCTTTACGAAGATTAATAAAGAAAGGATGTTTACTTAATTATTCAGTAAAACGATATGTTTATGAATTTTATTGTTATTTGTTCATCATTGTGTCAGTGTTTTATTCGCTGACTTTAGTTCACTTCTTATCATGAAGAACAACATAGTGACGAAACGCGTTTGTCCGTTCAGGGCCACCGTAGAAACATGTCGATGTAAGGAGACCTGCGGTGTGTGTAGAGAGAAAACGCTCATTCTAAGCTAATAAAAGCATAACGGTTCATTATGTCTTTATACACCACTGAAAACACAGTTATGAATATGATATTGCATTTCTGTCAACAGATCCTCCTAAATATCACACACTGCACCTTTAAAGAAATACGAGAGGCACCAAAACACCTGAAGTGAATGTATTAGTTTAATGGTCTTTAAGTTCAGGTTATACTCACAGGGTTCAAATACCAGTAAAACCATCAGAAATAAAGTGAAAAGGAATTCAGAGGAAAAGACGATGATCCTCATATCTGCAACGGCTCCTTCACCATTAACTGAGGACGAGAATAAACCACAGTATTTCATTTACAGCATCAACAGATGATTATAAGACTTATTATTGCTCTGAATTAATATATGTGAATGAAAAGAGAATAATAACTCTGAGATGAGGATCATTTCTGTCTCACAGTGAGATATTATCACTCACTCAGTTCAGATTAAAATGCTGTATTAGTTTATAATGTGTGTGTTTTTACCAGAAAGCTCAGATATAATGTAAGTGATGTTGAAGTGTTCACTCGCCTGTTTTCTGGATCAGTTCAGTCATCAGAGCAACAGCGTTCAGTAAAACAACACCGACTGATCCAAACACATACACAGGAACAACACGGAGAAGATCTGGAAGATACAATAATAATACAGTTTCATATCTTCACCAATAGAGAAAATAATAATACAGTTTCATATCATCACCATTAGAGAAAATAATAATAGTTTCATATCATCATTAGAGATAATAATACAGTTTCATATCATCACCAGTTTCATATCTTCACCAGTTTCATATCTTCACCAGTTTCATATCTTCACCAGTTTCATATCTTCACCATTAGATACAATAATACAGTTTCATATCATCACCAGTTTCATATCTTCACCAGTTTCATACCTTCACCAGTTTCATATCTTCACCAGTTTCATATCTTCACCATTAGATACAATAATACAGTTTCATATCATCACCAGTTTCATATCATCACCAGTTTCATATCTTCACCAGTTTCATACCTTCACCAGTTTCATATCTTCACCAGTTTCATATCTTCACCATTAGATACAATAATACAGTTTCATATCATCACCAGTTTCATATCATCACCAGTTTCATATCTTCACCAGTTTCATATCATCACCAGTTTCATATCTTCACCAGTTTCATATCTTCACCAGTTTCATATCTTCACCATTAGATACAATAATACAGTTTCATATCATCACCAGTTTCATATCATCACCAGTTTCATATCTTCACCAGTTTCATATCTTCACCATTAGATACAATAATACAGTTTCATATCTTCACCAGTTTCATATCTTCACCAGTTTCATATCATCACCAGTTTCATATCTTCACCAGTTTCATATCTTCACCAGTTTCATATCTTCACCATTAGATACAATAATACAGTTTCATATCATCACCAGTTTCATATCATCACCAGTTTCATATCTTCACCAGTTTCATATCTTCACCATTAGATACAATAATACAGTTTCATATCATCACCAGTTTCATATCTTCACCAGTTTCATATCTTCACCAGTTTCATATCTTCACCAGTTTCATATCTTCACCAGTTTCATATCTTCACCATTAGATACAATAATACAGTTTCATATCTTCACCATTAGAGAAAATAATAATACAGTTTCATATCATCATTAGAGATAATAATACAGTTTCATATCATCACTATTAGAGATAATAATACAGTTTCATATCATCACTATTAGAGATAATAATATAGTTTCATATCACCACTATTAGAGATAATAATACAGTTTCATATCTTCACCAGTTTCATATCTTCACCAGTTTCATATCTTCACCATTAGAGACAATAATACAGTTTCATATCTTCACCAGTTTCATATCTTCACCATTAGAGACAATAATACAGTTTCATATCTTCACCAGTTTCAAAACTTCACCTTTAGAGATAATAATACAGTTTCATATCTTCACTTTGCCATCATCCGGTAGGGGCAAAAGGGTTGAGAACAACGTTATCTTCAGGAAATAAATTGTATTTTAATGTTTTTTGTTTTGTTTTTGTTCCGCAACTAAACTATGGAGAGTTAGAGAACCTTTAAAGAATTATACAGGGGTTTAACAGGTTCTTTGTATGGCAGTGGTGCTTTATAACACCTTAAACCCCAAAGAACCATTTTAATAATAAATAATACTAAAAATATTTTGTAGAATAAGGTTTTTCATCATTCATTGATAAAAGTTGAATAAAACATGACCGTAATATACAATATTCATACACAAACACACCCTCATGTTTCACACACACATTTGTTCTTGATTGAGGAAACATGAATGATCAGGCATGTGATTGGCTAAGGACAAAAAAGCAGGAAAATATACTTTTTAAACCAAACTTAATTATTTTAAATGTATTGTGCAGGCTAGGTATACAAAAATATAGGCTTTTAATAATCTTTCAGTGCGCAAAACCATGAAAATATGAAACGTTTCAAAACACAGCGCACAAAGCTTGTATGCGCATCGCGGGTGCAGAATGATGTGCTCAAAGCAACATGGAGTCACAGTGTGCAGCCAAGCGGGAAGGAAGTCGACCGGAAGTTGAAGCCGGCCGCGTGCCACCATCTTGTAGCAGAACTTCACCTGCTGTTAGCATCCCATTGACTCCCATTCATTTTGGCGTCACTTTGACAGCGAATAACTTTACATCTGAGGCGTTTGAAGACTCCATTTGTCCATTATTTATTTCTAAAGAAACACGACAATGTATAAAATGCTCCATTACCTTGTATCTTACGTTATGGCCCCGTAAAAACAGTTTTTGTAAAAGTAGGCTAACGATTGCGTCACAGCCACGCGACTCTCTGTCGCACAGTAGAGAGATTACCGTATGGACAGGAGGAGAAGCTCGCGGGCAATCGGGGAGACGTGGAGGCAAAATGACAAAATAATTAATCAGAATACTTAGCAAAAGTTTCTCCTGCTCCTAGCTCATGGACACCTCCTACTCACGATCTCCGTCTCTGCAAGATTCGGAAGGGAATGATTCAGATTTCTCATGCCACAGCCACTAGAAGACAGACGATATGCTCACGTCACATCTACGTCGTCAAGCTCAGTTTGAGTCTGCGCGTCAGGAACGGAAGTCCTAAAAAAATCGCTGAAAACGGGCTTCACTTGCCTCAATTGAGTTCCAATGAGATGACTCTGTCCATTTCTTATACTGTCTATGTGTGCAGCGCTGCACAAGTGCGCATTTAAAAGTTCACGGCACAAAGCGAAGAAATGTCGAGGGCACAAATCCTAGTGTCTATCTGTCCAACAGCTTATTGATAATTTGTTTCTTCACAGTTTTAAATTCCAGTTATTGTGCGTTTGATGGCGATTCATAGTCCTTGTGATGTGTGTGATCTAACAAGCACATGGTATGAGTCGTTTAAAAACAGTCGTTTCTTTAACAAAACATTTCTTAAACAGTTTCTTAAACAGACGAGTCGTTTAATAACAAAATAAAGTCATTTTATGCAAATCCACAGCCTTTTCTCTACAGATCAAGCATTATAATGTGAATATCATATTGGAGAGAGTTTTACCGTGCATGTATGTATAACTGGAAGAGGCGCGCGCGCTGTTTGAATACTGAATGGAGAATGATTGACAGCCAGCAGAGGAGGGAAAACAAGTTTTCGTAAACTTTAATGATGTAAATAGACTTCTGTCCCTCACATTAAGCTATGAAATAGGCTTCAGATGAATTTGTCACCCAAACTGACGTGAAAAAAGCGGGAGGCGCCGAAAAGCGCGCTGTTTGCATCCCTGAAGGGTGGCTAGTAGTAGCTAACTTAGCTATCTTATTATAATATAGCTAGCAAATACAAGTAGGTTAATGATAATGCAGCTTAAACATCCTGCCATAGTGGAAAATCAATCAAAATCGATCATCTAATCAATCGACAACAAAGTCAAATGAGTAACTTATAGGTTATATATCTAGACACACGCAATAATACATAACGTTACCCAGATCATCCGATCCGGCGATGTTCTTGTCACGATACCGCGCAGCAGTGAAATTGAGCAGGTGAACAAGCTGAACGCAAATACGTCCTTGTTGATACTTGGAAAGGAAGGAAAAAGGCATCTCTTTGCCATCTGTAACCTTTTTTTTTTTTTTTTTTTTTTTTTTTTTACAGATCTGCATGATTCACGTAGGTCACATTTTCAGGTCGGAAAATACGGAATTCCGGATTAATCCGGAAAAATCACATCCCTGATGATGAACTAGATTTTACAAACTGTAAAGTTGGCTTGAAAAAAGCATTATCTGAAAGTTGGAAATAACTTGAATTGTTGAAATTGACGTTTGGGACAGAAGAGAACACACGTTTCTAGCATGATTTACCACATTGTTGGCACGTTTTAGCATGATTTAACATGAATTAGCATGTTACTAAAATGTTTCATCGTGTTGCTAGCATGATTTAACATTATTCACCATGTTGCTAGCATGATTTAACATGAATTACCATGTTGCTAGCATGATTTAACATTATTCACCATGTTGCTAGCATGATTTAACATGAATTACCATGTTGCTAGCATGATTTAGGATGTTGTTAACATGAATTAGCATTTTGCTAACATGTTTTAACATGTTGTTAGCATGAATTACCATGTTGCTAGCATGATTTACCATGAATTACCATGTAGCTAAAATGATTTAGCATGCTGTTAACATGAATTAACATTGTACTAACATGTTTTACCATGGTGTTAACATGAATTAGCATGCTACTATCATGTTTTATTATGTTTCTAACATGATTTACAATTATTCACCATGTTGGTAGCATGATTTAACATGAATTATCATGTTGCTAGAATGATTTAGGATGTTGTTAACAAGAATTAGCGTTGTTTTAACATGTTGTTAGCATGAATTACCATGTTGCTAGCATGATTTACCATGAATTACCATATAGCTAACATGATTTAGCGTGATGTTAACGTGATATAACATTGTGCTAACATGTTTTAACATGGTGTTGGCATGAATAAGCGTGATGCTATCATGTTTTATTATGTTGCTAGCATGATTTATCATTATTCACCATGTTGCTAGCATGATTTAACATGAATTACCATGTTGCTAGCATGATTTATGATGCTGTTAACATGAATTAGCATTGTGCTAACATGTTTTAACATGTTGCTAGTATGCTAGGTTTGGCCAGTGACAGATTGGATGAAGCTTTAATTCACTGCCCCGTCTCTGCGTCTGGAAGACTCTGTTGACTCTTTTAAAAAAGATCTGAAGACTTGTTTATTTAAGAAAGCTTTTGGTTGATGGGTTTTCACTAGTGTCACTTTGATTTTACATATGTATACATTTTATATTGTTTTGTTTTACCTTTCTCGTGTACAGCACTTTGTGATTTTATCTGTGAAAAGCGCTTTAAAAATAAACTTTACTTACTTACTTACTCTATTGGAGTTTATGCTTTAAAGGTAGGGTAGGTAGGAATTTTATAAAAAACTTTTTTCCAAATTTCTTTAAACTTTCTATATATCTCAATACATAATTAAAATGTAAGTACTCTGAAAAAAAAAAAAAGAGTATAAAAATCGAGTGACTCTAGACCGTTTAATCTACATTAAACACAGCTCATTATTTCCATACGGGACGAAACAAAGGATTGGCTTAGGCGACTGTCACTCTCTCTCGCAACCATGGCAACCACCCTTTTGCCACAGGATCTGCCCACTTGCGCGCACCTGTTTGATTTGAGAAATTCACGGCACGGAACCTAGGAATAGTAAAACAATGGCAGAGAAAGAGCAATCAAAATTCACTACCGGCATATGCAGTTAGCGAAGGCAAACAAGGCAAAAAAAGGAAGACAGTACTAGAAAAGGTAATGAACAAAAAGTATTTGGATAAACAAAGAAATAAAACGCGTGTCAATATCCTCGGACCCTAGTTGCACGGCCTCTTGCACGACCTCCTCTGCTTCGCCCTCGACCCCGGACCTGTCCTCGAGCTGACGATGTGGTACTTGTCTCTGGAGTGTAGTCCTAATCAGAGTCAGCAATGTTTTCATTATGGAAACTCTTACATGCAGAACACCATATATGTTATGATTCTTACACGAAATTCATCTTCATCACAGTGTAACTGATGGTAATGGAAAAACGTGTATCAATGCAACCTGTTTTTAACTTTGCCTTATAGATATAACTAGCTCGTTAGCGAATCCAAAAAAATATATTTTAAACTTTACCAATGCTAGCTTGATAGTGAGTACTAAAATACATCTTATTTGTTTATATTCATAATGATAAAGTTAGATTTTTGTATTACATGTGATTCTGACACGATGTCACTACATGTACTGCGCTCCTTCCTCTCCGCTCGTCTCAGGTAAATAATGCGTCTTCCAGTTCAGCGGTCGGAGTCGCGCGTTCATGTGTTTTGGGGGCGTGGCTTTGGAAGGAGCCCAGAAGGGAGGGGGTGGAGTGAATGGAAATAATGAGCTGTCTTTAAAACAGTCGTGAGAGGTCTACAGACACTCGATTTTTATACTTTCTTTTTCAGAGTACTTACATTTTAATTATGTATTGATATATAATTAAAGTTTAAACAAATTTGGAAAATAAGTTTTTTAGACAATTCCTACCTACCCTACCTTTAAAGTTTTGACCCCCTCAATGAAAGCGTATGAGACTTTTAGAATTTTTAGGAAAACGTATCAGTGATAAAAAATAATAGCGAGTCTGAAGGTCTGAGAGAGTTTGGTGTTTGTAGCTTTAAATACTGTCTAAATATAGGCTCAGAAGAAGAAGTTTGAAAAGTAGATCAGTAAGTGAAGTAAGTTTGATCAGTGAACTTATATATCAGCTGGAGATCATAAACACACATGAGGATTTCATGAAGATCATTATTAACGTCAGAATTAAAGCTGTGCTGAGATGATAAACGCTGAATTACTCTGTAAAACATCTGTGAAGTTTTATAATAGAAATCAAAACAGCATCTGAGGTTGACAGAAGTTTACCGTAAATATACAGTATATATATATGCAGCATTTCAGGATTTATAGGTGTAACTTAAACCTGTAAAAAGCTGTATTTCATCAACTACTGTAATGTTATGAAGAACTAAAATACCATAATACCATACCAGGTGAGAAAGTTCATCACAAGCTGAAGAATATTAATATATAGAAGCTGTACAGTGTTATTCACACACACACACACACACACACACACACACACACAACATCATAGAGATACACACGACACTGAACTAATGCAGTAAACAGAAGAGAAGAACAGAGGAGAAGAACAGAGGAGAAGAACAGAAGAGAAGAACAGAGAAGAACAGAAGAACAGAAGAGAAGAACAGAAGAGAAGAACAGAGGAGAAGAACAGAAAAGAAGAACGGAGGAGAAGAACAGAAGAGAAGAACAGAGGAGAAGAACAAAAGAACAGAGGAGAAGAACAGAGGAGAAGAACAGAAGAGAAGGAGAAGAACAGAAGAGAAGAACAGAGGAGAAGAACAGAGAAGAAGAACAGAGGAGAAGAACAGAAGAGAAGAACAGAGGAGAAGAACAGAGGAGAAGAACCGAAGAGAAGAACAGAGGAGAAGAAATGAAGAACAGAGGAGAAGAACAAAAGAGAAGAACAGAGGAGAAGAACAGAAGAACAGAGGAGAAGAACAGAAGAACAGAAGAGAAGAACAGAGGAGAAGAACAGAAGAACAGAAGAGAAGAACAGAGGAGAAGAACAGAGGATTAGAACAGAAGAGAAGAACAGAGGAGAAGAACAGGAGAAGAACAGGAGAGAAGAACAGGAGAAGAACAGAAGAGAAGAACAGAGGAGAAGAACAGAGGAACAGAGGAGAAGAACAGAAGAACAGAGGAGAAGAACAGGAGAAGAACAGAGGAGAAGAACAGAGGAACAGAGGAGAAGAACAGAAGAACAGAGGAGAAGAACCGGAGAAGAACAGAGGAGAAGAACAGAGGAGAAGAACAGGAGAAGAACAGAAGAGAAGAACAGAGGAGAAGAACAGAGGAGAAGAACAGAAGAACAGATGAGAAGAACAGAGGAGAAGAACAGAGGAGAAGAACAGAAGAGAAGAACAAGAACAGAAGAGAAGAACAGAGGAGAAGAACAGAAGAACAGAAGAGAAGAACAGAGGAGAAGAACAGAGGAGAAGGAGAAGAACAGAGGAGAAGGAGAAGAACAGAGGAGAAGAACAGAAGAACAGATGAGAAGAAAAGAGGAGAAGAGGAGAAGAACAGAGGAGAAGGAGAAGAACAGAGGAGAAGGAGAAGAACAGAAGAGAAGAACAGAGGAGAAGAACAGAGGAGAAGAACAGAAGATAAGAACAGAAGAGAAGAACAGAAGAACAGAAGAGAAGAACAGAGGAGAAGAGGAGAAGAACAGAGGAGAAGAGGAGAAGAACAGAGGAGAAGGAGAAGAACAGAAGAGAAGAACAGAAGAGAAGAACAGAGGAGAAGAACAGAAGAGAAGAACAGAGGAGAAGAACAGAAGAGAAGAACAGAGGAGAAGAACAGAAGAGAAGAACAGAGGAGGAGAAGAACAACAGAGGAGGAGAAGAACAGAGGAGAAGAACAGAGGAGAAGAACAGAGGAGGAGAAGAACAGAAGAACAGAGGAGAAGAACAGAAGAGAAGAACAGAGGAGAAGAACAGAGGAGAAGAACAGAGGAGAAGAACAGAGGAGAAGAACAGAGGAGAAGAACAGAAGAGAAGAAAAGAGGATAAGAACAGAGGAGAAGAACAGAGGAGAAGAACAACAGAGGAGAAGAACAGAGGAGAAAAACAGAGGAGAAGAACAGAAGAACAGAAGAACAGAGGAGAAGAACAGAGGAGAAGAACAGAAGAGAAGAACAGAGGAGAAGAACAGAGGAGAAGAACAGAGGAGAAGAACAGAAGAGAAGAACAGAGGAGAAGAACAGAGGAGAAGAACAGAGTGAGGAGAATAAAGGAGAAGAACAGAGGAGAAGAACAGAGGAGAAGAACAGAAGAGAAGAACATAGGAGAAGAACAGAAGAACAGATGAGAAGAAAAGAGGAGAAGAGGAGAAGAACAGAGGAGAAGGAGAAGAACAGAGGAGAAGGAGAAGAACAGAAGAGAAGAACAGAGGAGAAGAACAGAGGAGAAGAACAGAAGATAAGAACAGAAGAGAAGAACAGAAGAACAGAAGAGAAGAACAGAGGAGAAGAACAGAGGAGAAGAGGAGAAGAACAGAGGAGAAGGAGAAGAACAGAAGGGAAGAACAGAAGAACAGAGGAGAAGAACAGAGGAGAAGAACAGAAGAGAAGAACAGAAGAACAGAGGAGAAGAACAGAGGAGAAGAACAGAAGAGAAGAACAGAAGAACAGAAGAGAAGAACAGAGGTGAAGAGGAGAAGAACAGAGGAGAAGAACAGAAGAGAAGAACAGAGGAGAAGAACAGAAGAGAAGAACAGAGGAGAAGAACAGAAGAGAAGAACAGAGGAGGAGAAGAACAACAGAGGAGGAGAAGAACAGAGGAGAAGAACAGAGGAGAAGAACAGAGGAGGAGAAGAACAGAAGAACAGAGGAGAAGAACAGAAGAGAAGAACAGAGGAGAAGAACAGAGGAGAAGAACAGAGGAGAAGAACAGAGGAGAAGAACAGAGGAGAAGAACAGAGGAGAAGAACAGAGGAGAAGAACAGAGGAGAAGAACAGAAGAGAAGAACAGAAGAGAAGAAAAGAGGATAAGAACAGAGGAGAAGAACAGAGGAGAAGAACAACAGAGGAGAAGAACAACAGAGGAGAAGAACAGAGGAGAAAAACAGAGGAGAAGAACAGAAGAACAGAAGAACAGAGGAGAAGAACAGAGGAGAAGAACAGAAGAGAAGAACAGAGGAGAAGAACAGAGGAGAAGAACAGAGGAGAAGAACAGAAGAGAAGAACAGAGGAGAAGAACAGAGGAGAAGAACAGAGTGAGGAGAATAAAGGAGAAGAACAGAGGAGAAGAACAGAGGAGAAGAACAGAGGAGAAGAACAGAGGAGAAGAACAGAGGAGAAGAACAGAGGAGAAGAACAGAGGAGAAGAACAGAGGAGAAGAACAGAAGAGAAGAACAGAGGAGAAGAACAGAGGAGAAGAACAGAGGAGAAGAACAGAGGAGAAGAACAGAGGAGAAGAACAGAAGAGAAGAACAGAGGAGAAGAACAGAAGAGAAGAACAGAGGAGAAGAACAGAGTGAGGAGAAGAACAGAGGAGAAGAACAGAGGAGAAGAACAGAGTGAGGAGAATAAAGGAGAAGAACAGAGGAGAAGAACAGAGGAGAAGAACAGAAGAGAAGAACAGAAGAGAAGAACAGAAGAGAAGAACAGAAGAAGAGAAGAACAGAGGAGAAGAGGAGAAGAACAGAGGAGAAGAACAGAAGAGAAGAACAGAAGAGAAGAACAGAAGAAGAGAAGAACAGAGGAGAAGAGGAGAAGAACAGAAGAGAAGAACAGAAGAGAAGAACAGAAGAGAAGAACAGAAGAGAAGAACAGAAGAAGAGAAGAACAGAGGAGAAGAGGAGAAGAACAGAGGAGAAGAACAGAGGAGAAGAACAGAAGAGAAGAACAGAGGAGAAGAACAGAGGAGAAGAACAGAAGAGAAGAACAGAAGAGAAGAACAGAAGAGAAGAACAGAGGAGAAGAACAGAGGAGAAGAACAGAGTGAGGAGAATAAAGGAGAAGAACAGAGGAGAAGAACAGAAGAGAAGAACAGAAGAGAAGAACAGAAGAGAAGAACAGAAGAGAAGAACAGAAGAGAAGAGGAGAAGAACAGAGGAGAAGGAGAAGAACAGAGGAGAAGAACAGAGGAGAAGAACAGAGTGAGGAGAATAAAGGAGAAGAACAGAAGAGAAGAACAGAGGAGAAGAACAGAGTGAGGAGAATAAAGGAGAAGAACAGAGGAGAAGAACAGAAGAGAAGAACAGAAGAGAAGAACAGAAGAACAGAAGAGAAGAGGAGAAGAACAGAGGAGAAGGAGAAGAACAGAGGAGAAGAACAGAAGAGAAGAACAGAAGAGAAGAGGAGAAGAACAGAGGAGAAGGAGAAGAACAGAGGAGAAGAACAGAAGAGAAGAACAGAGGAGAAGAACAGAGTGAGGAGAATAAAGGAGAGCTGATGAACATGATCAGATGATGATTAATATTAATACTGTACCATGTGTAAATGAGCGTGTGAAGTTTATCACTGCCCAGAGAGACTGAAGAAACAGGATCACACACACCCATCCGACACGATCTGCACATCAACACACACATCAGATCATCACTGACAGTGTTCATCAACACACACACACACACACACACACACACACACACACACACACACACACACACACACACACACACACACACACACACACATCAGATCATCACTGACAGTGTTCATCAACACACACACACACACACACACATCAGATCATCACTAACAGTGTTCATCAACACACACACACACACATCAGATCATCACTGACAGTGTTCATCACACACACACACACACACACACACACACACACACACACACACACACACACACACACACACACACACACACACACACACAC
>NC_138725.1:11292463-11352463 GCF_965113295.1 Leuciscus leuciscus | reverse complement strand
GATCCGTTCACTGATCTCCACAGTTAATCTAATCAACACTGTAGAAGACAAACAACAGTTCATAACTCCATACACATGTGTGATCTGATAATCAATAAGTACAGAAGTAAACTCACTTCACTAATTCATCATTTAATCTGGACACACAATCTTCACACAATCATTCAAAACTATATAAACTTATAAATATCATATACCATACGCAAAACATCTTAAACACACACGAGGAAAACTCACTTTACTGTATCAAAACCACATGATATTACACATATTAAACGCATTATATAGAGATTATAAAACAGTGTGAAGAGATTTAATGTGTTACTGCAGAAATTATTAATGTTTCTGTTGATTCTGTTATTATTTAATTTAAAAACACTGTAATAAAGACGAGTAATAAATATCTCCATAATAAATCTCTGGAATTATACACTGTAATAAATAAAACACTGTAATCACGAGAGCTTTTGTTGAGATAATGAACACTTACTCGAAGCTGAAACAACATTATTAGTTATTGTAATGTAGAATAAAGTTATGATAGTTCATATTATCAGTGTTTTTACAGAATATGTTTTCCTCAAAAACTGTAGATCAACTGATCAATAATAATATAGTGAGATAAGTGGATCTGGATGTTTTATTGTATTTCATATCAAATGTAAAGTGTGTAATTCCTGTAGATGATTATGATAATCATAAATAACGACACGCATCATAATCACCTTTATAACCAGAACAATGTGTGTCTTCTGAAATATTAATATACAGTATGTGTGTTTCTCTCTGGATCTCTGGCATTTATGATCATTTCAGAGACTATATATAATAATACATGATTGATACATTAAAAAGAAAGAAAATAATAGATTTGAATGAGGGATTAGTTGAGCTGTGACATCACTAATGCTGGTTCTGATCACATCATATTTATCATAAAGATATGAAAGCAAAAACAACAGCATTATCTTACAATGAGTCGATTCATGATCCACAGGTTTATGATTGAACTGCAGAATCTGCCAAATTATTAATCATTTACATTACATTAAATAACAGGATCATAAAAATTGCTTTGTGTGTGTGTGTGTGTCTAACATTAAGGAAGAGTGTGTGTGTGTGCGTGCGTGCGTGCGTGTCCAACATGAAGGAAGAGTGTGTGTGTGTGTGTGTGTGTGTGTCTGTGTGTGTGTGTGTGTGTGTGTGTTGTGTGTGTGTGTGTGTCCAACATGAAGGAAGAGTGTGTGTGTGTGTGTGTGTGTGTGTGTGTGTGTGTGTGTGTGTGTGTGTGTGTGTGTGTGTGTGTGTGTGTGTGTGTGTGTGTGTGTGTGTGTGTGTGTGTGGTCAAAAATTTGGATATATTACTATTTTTGATGTTTTTTAAGAAGTAGCTTATGCACATCAGGCCTGCATTTATTTGATCAAAAATATAGAAAACAATTATTACAGTTATTATAATATACTATAAAATATAATTTATTCCAGTGATCAAAGCTGAATGTTCAGCATCATTACTCCAGTCTTCAGTGTCACATGATCCTTCACAAATCACTCTAATATGATGATTTGATGATCAAGAAACATTTATGATTATTATCAATGTTGAAAACAGTTATTTACATTTTTATTTCAGGATTCTTCGATGAATAGAAACTTTTAAAGAACAGCATTTATTTGAAATAGAAGCTTTTGTAACATAAGTTCAAAGGTTTGCGGTCACTAAGAATATTTATTACATTTTTGGGGGGAAAGAAATCAAATAAATCAATACTTTTATTCATCAATGATTAATTAAATTGATTAAAAGTGACAGTAAAGACATTTATAATGTTACTAAAGATTATATTTCAGATAAATGCTGTTCTTTAAAAGTTTCTATTCATCAAAGAAAACAACAAGAAGTGCAACATGCTAATAAACATATGTTACAGCTGAGCATAAGTGTTGGTCAAGTTACTTGGAAAAAGTAATTAGTTACTGATTACTGATTACTTCTCTAAGAAAGTAATCCAGTTACTTTACTGATTACTTATTTTCAAAAGTAATTAGTTACTTTACTAGTTACTTTACTAGTTACTTTTCAAAAACATGATGCACGAAATGAATAAGCTATGTAAAGCCATAGACCTTTCTGCTTAATTCTATTCTTTCTGCATATTCCATCATCTAAAATTTAATCAAATTAAACATTCTTTTTTAAAACTTGTTTTATTAGTTTCAGTATTTTAACTTTATGCACATTGCATCAATGACTCACTCATTAAGATGGTCGCCTGCCGCCTCCTACTGGCGGTTTATAAATATTATTTCTATGCACAAATAATATTTCTTATTTGTATATTCAAAAAATATTTTAAATAATCTCATTACATTATTTAATGCAGTTTATTTGATTGCTAACAGCCCTTTAGCATGTTATTATTCTATTGTAATTTATTGATCAAATTTAAGAATTTTAAATGAAAGATGAAGCAAACGATTAGGGAAAAATGCCCTTTATAAAGGTTAAAATATCATAAATATGCCGATTTATATATGTTAAAGCTGACTGAACTGATGAGAATACTGATTCGGAATAAATGATATTTACAACACACACACACACAAAAACAAAAACAAAAATTCCTGTTCTAACAAGTGTTTTTACTCAGACAAGTGAATGACCGACCGAAGGACAAATGCAAAGCCCTGGTATATTTTTCTAATTATTATTCATTTATTTACCCATAAACCTGTCTTTAGGAAGCCATAAGTTACAGTGGCAAGAATAACTTTGTGAAACCTCTGTGGGTGGTGGACAGGGTTTAAATTAAGACAGGAGTTTGCCTTAATCTAGTTGATCATGCATTTCTTTTCTTTTATTCCACAGCTGATGTGTGCAGTTTTTTATTGCTTGCATTAAAATAATTTTCTCTTGTTTTGTTTTTTAATTGCAGTCTTTTTCTTCTGCCATTCATGCTTATCAGCTCCATGCAATCTTAAGCTTTTCTTGGTTCAGCTGCACACAGTCTGAAAAGGTTTTTTTGCCAGTTTGCTAAAATAAAAGACCCATTCTAAGAGCTGTTGTCTTTTCTACCTTGGGAAATAATGTTAAACGAACAACTTAAAAAGGCATGACAAATCATGACATAAAGACTGACATCACTCACAACGTACCAATGCATTATCCCTCATGAACAAATATAACGTGTTTGCACGTTCATACCAGTTTACCATTACGACATCATTCATGAATAAACATGACGTCTGAACACGGACAAACGGTGCGTGTTGACGCGTCAAAATTCCCGCGTTTCGTTTAAAGACTTTTGAACGCGATCGCTTGCCATAGTGTTTACCACTGACTTCGCGGCGCTCATGTCATTTGTCACTCACGAGTCACGGCTCACTTCGCGAGACAGTCTCGCAGTGTAACGCAGTAACGCAGCCTGCTTACAGGAAAGTAACAGTAATCTAATTACTGCTTTTGCAATTGTAATCCCTTACTTTACTCGTTACTTGAAAAAAGTAATCAGATTACAGTAACGCGTTACTTCTAACGCGTTACTGCCCATCACTGAGCATAACTAATGAGCAAAACTATTCCATATTTCACTATTATGCCATTTATTGTCATGGCCTGGAATCCACAATTTGAAATGTCCCTGCTATTTCCAGGTTTTCCATGAGCGTGAATCAGAGAATCAATGGGTGGAAAGAGTACTAAAATATTCTACTCAAGTAAAAGTACTATTACCTCAATGAAATTTTACTTAAGTACAAGTCAAATTACAGGTCTAAATATCTACTCAAGTAAAAGTAAAAAGTAGCTCATTTAAAATTTACTCAGAGTAAAAGTTACTGAGTTACTTTTTAAACGGCGGGGCGGGGCGGGGCGGAGTGGGGCGGAGTGGGGGGCGGGGGACTCTCCCAGGTTGTAGATTTTCACAGTATGATAACCATCTCAGAAATGATCACGGTTTACAGTATTAATCAATTATTAAACAAATAAATAAACGGTATTATTAAATTATGGTTGTTATTATTATCATCATCAGATAAAATGACAGTTAAATTAATGAAAACAGTTTTTTTTTTTGGTTGAACAAATGCTTTTATTAAACAAATTCGAAAACCATTTGGTTTGTTTTGTTTATTAAAATTTAAATAAAACTTGTCTAATCAACTAAATTCAATAATTGATAATGAATCAGATCAACAACTTATTTTTAACATTAATAATTTATTAAAATGTTTAAGAATAATAGAGTCCTATGAAATGTATTTTATTCAGAAAACATTTTTTTCTTTTTATGAATAAATACAAATATATTATCAAAAACGGTGGTAATCAAATGAAAATTTAAACTTTTATCCTTTTATTTTTGGGGGAAGTGCTGCAAAACAGATTTACTAAATTAAATCATGGACAAAAAATATTCCTTAAATAATATTTAAATAAATTGTCTTATTGTTGTTGTTGTTATTATTCTGAGAAGTGATTTCTAATAATATATTTATTTCATAATTTCTCCTATTTTGGGGATATTTAATTTAATTTTATCAATCAATAAATTCCTCTTGAAACAAACTTTGTTGTATTATTTTAATTTAATACTGTGAAGCTGCTTTGATACAATCTGTATTGTGAAAAGCGCTATACAAATAAACTTGACTTGACTATTTGAACCAAACTTTTATTTTGACGGGTTGTAGTGAAGACCTGTTCCAGAGTGTATTTGACAATGGTTTTTCTCCAATAAAATGATGAAAATGCTCATTAGGCGTTCTCTCAGAGCAGCTCTGGAAATGTCCATGTGTTCATGTCCTCGTATTGTTGTGAGACAGTGAAAACACCTTAAGCTATAGACGAAGCAGTGCAGCTCATTCCCACAGAGACACGCAGATCAAGCGAGTATATAGCAGTCTATTTGTGCTTTAATATTCACAGACCATGTCGCGATTTGATTTAGACCACAGCTCTGCTTTCGATTTATTTATCCATCCATCAGTTTGCGTCTTTTACGTGACATCTGCGTATGTCCGAAATTCGCGTCCGAAATTTTCGCATGTTAAAAAATAAAGATTTTCTGCGTTTTTCGCATCCGTAGCGCATTTTCAATGGTGTTTTGACAATTCATAGCCACCGAATGACGAATACGAAAAAGCATACGAAACTTTTGGACTCAGTGTGCAAGTATCTATACTGTAAATTCAATTTGCATGACTGGATTCCGGGATTCCCTCTGCATCTAAATATAAACGGGACATACCTTTATCCACACAGAGGGATGGTGTTCTATGTGTTTCCTCCTTTTTCAGCCACTTTGCATCCACATTTTTTGCAAATTGTATATATATCTTCGAGGACAACCACGCGCAGTCGTTTACGGCACATCCAAATATTGCCCATACTGACAGTGGTTCGCTTTCGACGGTGTTGCATCACTTTTTTTCTTTTGCACATTTGTTCTGAGAGGGGGTTCCGCGAAAAATCGGCAGCAGGAAGTAGCTGCCGTTGACAGCCGGAAGACCTGCCATATAAGGAGGGACATGCTATTTCGTGGCAGCCAATCAGTATCGTCCAACGTAGTAGCAACCAATCACTGGAAGTCAAGCGACAGCAGCCAATGGTGGCGCCGGCGAATCTTCAGTATTTGGTTGCGGTATTTGGCTCGGTAAGTTCCGTTTGTATACTGTCTGTAAGTTCGTTATATTAATGATCAGATTAATAAATAATTGTTGCTTTGTAAATTGGATTTTAACTTTTATGTTAGAGACAGTGTATCTGTGACTACTTTAGTTGAATTGGTTAATTTAATCATTTGTAGAAACGCAGCTTGTGCACCGTGTGGTCCTGGTTTGTGAGGGGCTATTAACTTCAAACACTACGTTACCATTATCACTAAATATTAGCGTTAACTTAATCTATTGATAAGAATAAAGCTCATGCTGATTTATTGGAATTATTGCCAAGCTCAGCCTTGATGATACACGTGCAACATTCACCATATTGCATTGTTTTTGACAAAATGGTTCTTTTAAGAACTACCTTTCTTTCTCTAACTCTGTGTACACTCTGTTCTACACCTCTTGTGTAACTGCCTATCAATTATGGCAGGTAAGAAGCCACTTTTTTTCTAAAATCTTACTAACTGAAGTTAATTTGAGCAGAACAAGCAAACACCTGTCCATAGTAAAAATGTAATTATAGACTTTTAAAATGTTCTACCTTTTATATATACTATGCATTTGTGTTGCTATTTTGAAGTATGTTATTTTCTTGTATACAGCCCTGCAGACACTGCAATGAAATTTACAAGAACTGCTTACCAGGTGTATAAAGTATGAATGAAAATGTGATCACTGCTAGCTGCTTAATGACAAAATGCAGTAAGAATAGTCATTCAAGTGGCTGCATCCATGTGTACTGTTAATAAGGTTATTTGGATATTAATGTCACAATTTTCTTATGAATCCTCTAGGTTATGTTGGAAGAGGGAAACGAGGAGAAATGCAAGGCTTTTACTCGGAAAACACCCATCCAGGTTTTTGCAGTGATTGGTGCCAGATGCTGGAGAGTGAAAAGTCGTTCAATCAACCAGTTCCAGTCTAAAAGCCTAGTTAATCTAACTAATCTTTCTTTTTTCTGAACTAATTCTTTCTTTCTAACTAATTCTTTCTTTCTTCTAAATTTACTTCTAACTTATTTGTCTTTCTTTCTAACTGTCTATATCTATCTTTCTAACTAATCTTTATTTTTTCTAACAAATTTGTCTTTCTTACTAATCTTAAGGTTACAGGGGATAAACACTACGTGATTAATGTGATATGATTCACAGAATTGTACTTTTATGTGCATTTCTTTAAAGTGAACATTATTGGTACTACTTTCTGAGGAGGGAATGTTTTATCAGTGTTTTGGTATTCTTTCATCATATCTGGTCCTGGGTCTTTAAGCTGTTATCCCCTAACACTATAAACATTGTAAATCATGTTAAAACATGCTAGAACATTGTAAAACTTTTTCAAACTGTCTGGCTAGGCTTTTTCAAGCCAACTTAGTTTTTCTATGAACTTTACCATCTAGTTCAGATCATAGATCATTGTTGTTGATCATTCTGATTTCAGAACAACAAATATCAAGCCTATTTCAAAAGTTACAGCTGTTTTATAATAAAAAAAGACAAGAATGTATTGAAATACTACAAATGTAAAACTGAACTTAATGATAGCAAAATATGATTTTAAATAAAGGTCATTGATGAGACAATGTTCTTTTTTTCTTTTAGACAGGACTTTCATTATTTAAGTTTAATGTTTATGTACATTTCATAAATATACAATATGATTATATTGGCATTCATTTATGTATATATTTCATTATTTAACAAACATGTACACACATTCATAAAATACATTTATACACGTGCAAATTCATAATTTCAAGTGTACTTTAATGTTTGTTTGTAATGTCTATGATCTTCGTTACTTGATTTATATTTGATAAACCTTTTTAAATCAAATATAAAATGATTACTAATTTAAGTATTTTATTTAAATAAGTACTAAAATTATATATAAATTGATATAATCATTTAATTTGCCTAGCTAAAAGCGTCATCCACCTCCGACTTCCGGTTATTAGCGGCAGCTGACGTCAGCTGCCAGTGGCAGCTACTTCCTGCTGCCAGCTGCCGATTTTTCGCTGAACCCCTACTGTTTGTTCTCCTGCCCTTGCAGTAGTTTCCGGAGCGCGATTTACAAGGCCATTGCACACTGAGTCCGAAATTTTCGTATGCGTTTTTTCGTGTTCGTCAGCAGTGTGCAATGGCCTTTAGTGTATATGGAATTTACAGCACTTTACTGTTTACGCAAAAGCAGTAGTGCTACTGTAAATGAAGAAGACAGATTTTTTTTTAAGTTTGTATATGCATATTGTATTTATGTTTTAGGCCCCCCCCCCCCCCCCCCCCCATCTTGTTCTGCAGATGAAAATCATGAATCTGCATTCTCATTTTTAAGCTATGCAAACACTGGATGTTTAAAAGTTAAATAAAATAAATAAATAAAAAACCACGTGGATGGAAGGATTTAAAATGAGTTCTTAGTGAGAGACCAGAGTAATTTTTATATTAGCATTTTCTCCAAATTTTTTTTTATAATAATAATTATATATATATATATATATATATTTATATATATATATATATATATAAATTCACAACTGGTTCCCATACAGGTAATATAAATGTATTTTTATTTTATTTTAAATTAATATGTTATATATATATATATATATATATATATATATATATATATATATATATATAGTTATATATATAGTTATATATATATATAAACTTTGCTTACACCTCACAAAATGTAAATTGTTGCAAAGCCCGCGCAACAACCTGGCAGAATGTAAACTGAGGTTTGTGTGACGTCACGTGTCGAGTGCGCGCTCATAACGGACGTCCCTGCTGAGAGAGAGTGGATCGCTAGACCAGCTGGGGGGTTTTCTGAGGTAAGTGCTTTTTACTGAACAAATTTATTTTATAAGTTACTTTTACAAAGTTAACCATTACCAATATCAATTAAATATAGCTACATTTATGAAGAAGTAAATAATAAAATCTAATAGGCTTTTAATAACAGCTCACAGGACAGTCTAATTTTCCTCGAAACTGCCGCTTTAATATCCCATTAAATGCCATAGTCATGACTGACTGCCTTTTCCAGTAGATGATCATGGACCCAATCTAATATTTACAGAAAACAAAGGTTTTGTGTCTTTTTTGCTACCAGTTATGGCATATTTTACTCGTCAGTTAAATGTGTGGCGTTTTGAGGTAACGTTAAGTAAGTTAGGCCTAGCGCGTTTCCTCAAAGGCTCTCTCGCGCGCTCTCTCTGCCCCAGGCCCGGTTCTGTGGGGGTGCTGCTATACACCCTCAAACACAAGCAAGAGAAGCCTTGATTGATACGGTTATAATATATTGGCGAAACAGATTTGCCAAACCAAACGCTCCAGTGCATATTTGTGCTTATTTGCTGGAGAACGCAGGAGTTTTTCAGGCTCGTGAAAACTCTCATTAACAAAGTGTAGACAAGATGTAAGAGATGTGACAGCTACGTATAAATGCTGGATTCACTCTGTACAGGACCGAAATATGACATGTTAAAATAGTAAGGCATTTAAAGCACTGTAAAGGCAGACTAATTGAAAAATATTCATTGCATGCAAAATATATGCCAATTATTGGTAAAACTGTCATCTGATTGTGTAATTGATGAATCTAGAAGTCATCCTAGATCTGTCATTTATCATGTTCATAACATATAGTCATTAGCCAATAATCATTGATGAATAATAATGTTTCTTCTATTTCTCTTTTCCCTGTGTCAACAGGAGCTAACTACAGCCCAAAGCCTCCTTTAAGAGCCTCAGCACTGAGCATCTCTGGCTTTGTAAGTATGTTTTGACTAACTATCAGATGTGATAAATTATGTGATTAACATATTGTAATGCATAACTTGCAGGGCTCTACACTTACATTTCTTTTAGGAGCACTTGTGTGAATCAAGAAACATTTCTGATTATTTTCAGTTGTACACTTTTTTCAGGATTCTTTGAATAGAAAGTTGAAAAGAACAGCATTTATCTGAGATAGAAAACACTTCTGTTCAGTCAGTATTTATTTATTTGGTTGTTGAATGAAATTAATACTTTAATTCGGCAAGGATGCATTAAATTTACCTAAAGTGACAATAAGAACATTTGTAATGTTACAAAAGCTTTCTATTTCAGATTTAAGTTTTAAGGGCCATAAAGTTACTCAGTGTACCTTTAACGTAATTGTACATTCATGCAATTAATAGAGTTCCCTAACAAGGGATGTGCAATAAGCTATTTAAACTAACTCGACTGGTAATAACTGCTGTTGCACAAGTTGATTCCTCGTCTGTCCATGAACAAATTTAGATTAAATAAACTCATGACCATTTCTCACACATTTTCTCTGTTTTTTTTTTTGTTTTTTTTTCAGATCAGCCATCACAGTGGTTTACCGGTATGGAGGCCAGTCAAGACCAACTGGGATGCTTTTTCATGCTTTTTTTGCGTATTGTCATGATCCCTGCTTTGATTTGTTATGAATTGATTCTCACTGAACTCAAATGGCACTGCGAATTGGGTAAGAGACAAACATAAATTACTTAATTGGGGAAATTGAGAGATGAAACCATGCTGATGACCTCTGTCTGTGGTGAAGTAGTGGGTTTGACGTGTAATTAAACTCGAGGTTCTGTGGGGTGCGGACTGGATCGATTCCATTCCTAGAGCTTCCGGACAAATCTTTGGGGTGCGGACTGATGGGGCAGTGAACCCGAGGTTACCCCGTGAGTCAGTCCTAGAGCTTCTCATGTACCATTTTAGGGGAAAATCTGTTTTTTTGGATACGTTGATTTCTTAGGCGTGCCGTAAGAACACCACAGACACAGTGTAATCACCATGGGAAAATCTCAGTGTAAAACTGGGAGATATGAAAAATATGATACACCGGTGTATTGCAGATGAGAAGTTTATCGATGTATTATCTTTTTACTCTTTTAATTCATTTTATAACTGTACTGTACATCTTTTTATTGTTTTTATAACTGTTTTAAAGTGCCCCTATTATGCTGTTTACTACAACACTTACTGTACCTACAACAGGTTTACGTGCATCAAAGGTAAAAAAAAAACTGTTGAATTTTCTCATAATATACATTTGCACATCACCACATTTTTCAAAGATTCTTAAACGGCTCGTCAGATGAATCAATCTCTCTAAATCCCTCCTTTCCACATGCTACTGGCCAGACAGCTCAGTCTGTTGTGATTGGTTTACTGCATACAGCGCGTGTCTTAAACAAAAACACCCATTGCCATAACAACATCAGCTGTCCTGAGGCTTCCTACACCGTAAACTAAACACAGTAACAAACAATGACCTCGATTTACCATTTCAATCCGATCGCGAGTCCAATAATGAAACACTGGAAGAACTAGTTATTCATCCCGAACCTCCATCACAAGGACGACTCAAGCAGGACGTTTCTCAGTGATACACTGCATTAATAGACACAGTTATAGATAATCCTGGCCCACAGCTGATTAGCATAGGTATTTCAGTAAGACAGTGATAATGTGAGTTAGCCAGTTAGCAGGAGACCTATACAATATACAACTCAAAACTAAGTATTTTGAACTCCATCTTCCAAGAGCAAGTGGTTTGTGAATCCTGCATTGAACTCCGAGATTTGAGAAGCTGTTGTCAGTGAAATAAAGGGAACACAGCAAAGTTTAGGATTATACTGCTATGATATCATGGTAAAGATGAACTTTAACCACTGATTCTTCACATGCTCGTCCTTGGGCAGTGAAAATAAAACTGGCTTTACCGTCACATTGTAGAGCACAGCGTCTCCTCAACATGATGCTATCCAGCATCCACAGGGATCAGCTGTAGTGTTTGAAGGGGTTTCAAGTTTTCCCTGGTGTCGGCAATATGCTAATGTATCGTCTTGACGTCACAACTAAATGGCTTATGACTCGTTTGAAAAACGATTAGGCCTCAGAGGCCTCGTTTACACTGCTGGTCTTGATGCCCAATTCTGATTTGTTGGCTATATTCGATTTTTTTTGACCGTCCGTTTACAAGTTCTTTCAATTGTGACCATATCCGATTCATGTGTTTACACTTGCCATACTATCTGAAACATTGCGCATGATTAAAGGGTTAAATTATCTTACACAGATGGATGAACGCGAAATATGCTTGATGCTAGCTCTGCGATATATGCGAAGTTCGCCAAACATCACTATGATTATGAGGCGGAGGAGGAGAAAAGTGGCATCATTGCAGCCTGTGCTCATGCTTCAGTTATTGTGTGCGAGAGAGATCTCAGGACTGGTGGGAGCATATTGTGACGGGCTTTAACGAGAAGCAGTGGGTCCGAAATTTTAGGATGAGCAAGCCAACCTTTGATATGTTGTGTCAACGTTTGTCCACATTCCTCTCCAACGACGACACGACACTTCGACAGGCCATCCGTCCCTTTGCAGACGCGCATCGGGGTTGCTCTCATCATTAAACCGCGGAGACGTCGCCTAATGCCTCAGAAAATCCGATCAGCCTGTTTACATGACAGTCGCATTGGCACATATCTGATTTATATCTGATTTATTTCACATATGAATGAGGCCTGAAACCGATCTCGAAATATCCGGATGCATGTGTTTTTTTTCCTGTTTACACTGTCATACACATCCGATCTGTGTCACACATGAGCAAACAATCTGAATTGGGTTATATTTCACTTGTAAACGAGGCCTTAGAGCTGTTACACACTACATGAAAGGTCATTTTCAGAAATCCATAATAAGGGCACTTTAATTTTCCTTGCTTTTATTTTGTGATTATTTTAATTCCTTACTGTGTAAAGCACTTTTAATTGCCAAAGTGTATGACGTGCTATATGAATAAAACTGCCTTGCCTAATGTTGCATCACAATAAATAAATAAAATGGATGTAATTGATTGTGAGAGTGAATAAAGAATATGCTGATGTTTATGGACTCAAGTCGCTTTTTTGGAATTTATTAAATTCAATAGCATTCATGTAAAATATAAATAATAAAATAGTGTAAAATGGGCTATAATACTGTAAAATTAAATTGCAATAAGGGCATCATACTGTAAAACACATTTACAGGTAAGCTACTGTAAAGGGGAAGTTACCGCAAACATACCAATGTCTATCAGTGTTTAAATCACTCGATGGCCTGAGACTGAATAAACCAAAGACTTGATAAACTCATGACTTTACTTGCTGATTCACACCATCATCTCAGTTTATGTCCTTTAGTGGACCCTGACTTTCTTTATTACTCATTTCACACATTTTAAAATGTACATTTGGTTTTAATTTACTTTCTTTTTTTATTCTATTTTTTCATCACTTTTATTTTTCTCTCTTTCTCATGTAAAACTCTTGAGTATGTGAATAAAATCTGCTTTATAAACTCTCCTTGTCTAATGGAATTAACTGATAAATCAGGTCTGATATTATGGTTTGTATATTTTGTAACTTTAACTCCATTAATCTGGTAAAACATGATTTCACAGCTCATATATGTCACTGACTCTTGATGGAAGGAAATACTTACTGTAAATAATATAGAAGAGGTTTATCAGGAGCACCATTATAAAGAGGACTATAATCATGACACCTTCAAATCCGGCGTAACTCAGGCTTTTGTCATAGGCAGATTTAAACAGAACTGGAATAAAGGAAGAGAAACAACAATTACTAACATTAATACAGATCAGAGGAATTATATAAACCCTTCTCATTTAAACAGAAGCTTTTATACACAACATTACAACACAGTCTCTGTCTGATCCTGACCCTTGACCTTTGTGCTGATTACATGACCCCTGACCCTGACATGACCCTGACACATGCTGAGATGATATTCAGAAGTAGCTTTAGCTTCAGTCTCAGTCACTAGCATGATGTCGACTGTAATAATTAATGCACTGTTTCCATAATGAAGCGGTGTAGATTATAAATGTGTTCAGTCACACAGAGATTCAGCGCTGAACATGTTGATATACTGACAACAATACAACAGTAACACAAGACACTTCACAGTATTAATGTCATGTTTTTAAAGGGATACTTCACCTCTGGAAAGATGAATGTGTATTTAAAATAGGTCATTTATGTAGAAGAAATGTGAAATTATTTTTGAATTTGGAGCTTTCTAGACTGAGAAAAGCCAGAAAATGTATTTTTGGCTTATGTGGATGAAAGACAACAACTCCCAGAATGCACTTGCTTCGCTGCCCTAGGAGGCCACTCCCAAGCCGCGCCTACCAGTTAGAGAGCGCAGTTGAAAACAACAAGGCTACTAGTGAGACTCTGACGCATATGAATCACTCATCCGTCCATAAGGCTAGCTACCACCGGAGCTTGAAATTCATTTCACACAAAATGTCTAACGTTAGTTAGTTGGCGAACTCATTAATGAATTACTCCTCATTTGTATTTCTTTCGAAGTGGTGAATTATTGCATGGTTACGTTACCGGGATGTTCAGTCAGATGCGGTGCGAAACTAGGATGGTTCACAACACAAACGTCCGTGTCCTCGTGTGATTCAGAGATTTCGTCCAGGAGAAATTGGCATCGTTTAAATGCTTTGCAGCAGACGGACTCTATCTCTGTGTTCGTAGCGGTTCGTAGTTGCATAGTGAGATCACCGGCGCCACCAGTCCGCCCCCAGCTCGAGCCAGTCTGGGCTTCTCGTCCGCGACAGGCAGGTCTTCTGCCTCGGCTGCTCTTCGCTATGCGGCTTGTAAAGGTAGCCACAAACACCTGATTCGAGCATCAGACTTCCGAAATCCTCTTCTTCTACATCATATTGAGTAACGTTACCCTCCGCTATTGTCATATCTTCACAGCTTGCTCCACAGTGCCTGTTAGCTTAGCTTCCAAACAAGATGGAGGATATTGCTTTTAGTTTCAGAAAGTGAAGTCCCACCCACTGATCTGTAATAGGCCTGTAGCGTGAGCGGGTCCCGCCCCCTGGAATAATGAGGAGCTAGTGTTTGTAGTCTCTACACTTTTCAATGAAATGTGACTTCCTGCTTATTATGACGCAAAATGATGATTTTTACGTCATAATAAGCAGGAAGTAAAACACTTAAATCCTTATTTCTCCCATCTCAGGGAAAAATTAATGAAAAATCCACGTTTATTATAATATATGACTGGGTTTCTAACAATACAAAGCTTAATGCAAATGGGTGAAGTGTCCCTTTAAGATTTCCTGCTGGATATTGAGAATATTACATCATTAAATGTAATTATTGTTCAACTGTTAATGTGCATTAATGTGTTTATGATAATGCCTGTGGATTTACATTTGGATTTATTTACCTGAGTAAAAAACTGCTGAGAAAACAATATATTCTGTTCTAAAACTGAAAATTCGAACCCATGTTTTAATCTTGCCTGTAAAACAGAAAATATGAAATAATTACATCCACAATATCATTTACAACAGGAACACAATGAAACACAAATGTCAATACAACACTGAAACATTTTTTTATGTAAAATTCATTGTGTATCATAATTCATATACTGTATTAATCTATAAATAATAATAAATCATCCATACCTGTGAAGTTATTGATATATGGAGCCGTCCAGAGCAACATGAGAGGCCTCAGAAAATAAAGAGCAGAACAAGAGACCGACTCAAACACAGATCCTGAAACACAACCACACATTACTGTACATATAGACACATATATGAATAATCATAATGCATTGATAAACCATCAGTCCTGAAACACTGACCTTCAGAAAAACCCCAGAGGACAAAAGCAAGAAACATCAGAATATTTGGACAGAAGACGAGAAACATCTGAAGACGAAAGACTGTGTCTGAGAGAAGAGACACAATAACACATGATCAGTTCATCAGTTATTATTACATTTAATCATTATTTACACTATATCATTATCAGTCATTCAGTTTTATTTAAAACACACATCTCTGTTCTTTCTGGCCATTACATTTATAACTGAATGAAACATAATATTATAAATAACTGAACACTGATGAAGGATAGAAGAGTTGCTCTTTTCTTTTCTGTTGACTCACCCAGTAGTCTCAGCAACACACTTATATCGGTTGAAAATGTCCTGTGATTCTGAGATAAGCCACTGTGAACTGTACATGTGTATTCTCTACATGTTGGAAACACTTGAGAATAATGGTCCATCATTAATAAGTAACTAGGAAGTAATGCAGGACTAATCGGTAGTTCTACATTAACACTTCAACTACTACTATTAATATCAAATTTAGGACTGAGATAATTCCTTAGGTAATCAATAATTACTGAATGAGATTAGCCTCATTAATAACTATCAACTAACTATGACAAATTATAAAGAATTACCAACTAATTACTAATCACAATATTAACGTGTCTGAGATGTGTGTGATTGTCTTAAAGATGGTCATAAAACGCATCACTAATTACTCTAGTGATCTGGATCATCATTTTAAAGTGAAAACAAAGCTTTGAATGTATTGACAATGACGAATCAGAATAATGATATTATTATAAATACGCTGATTGATGCAAATCAGAACCACAAAAACACACTTCACAAATATACAATATTCAAAGAAAAGAGAGTCATCTTCCCCCATTACTGTACAAAAAAAATTCAACAATACTTTAACAGCTGCTACCAGAAATATCTTTATGTTTTATAATTTAAGTCTTATCTCATCTTGGTGTTGTATTTGTCAAAATATTAATGACTAATGATAGCTCACATTAATTAAACTCGTCATCTAAAACAAACTTTTGACTTCTTGACTTTTCTAAACTGTAAATAAATCCATAGTAAAATCAGCAGCAGCTGTTAGATTTACCATCCTTTCACACTCAATAAAGATTCATTATTATGATGATGTTATGATTATTAGGTTCAAACTCATTTCCCACTGAATCCCAGTAAATCAGGATATGTTCCTGTTATAACTGTACCTTCAGTTTGAGATCTGCAGTAGATCAGCCAGCAGAGCAGAAGTGCAGATCCAGATGCAGAGATACAGAGAATCAGCATTATTATGTGGAGAGCAGAGAAACCTGTCAAACACACACACTTATTAATGCTGTTATTGTGCAAATGTCCTTATATATATTGCACAAATGTGTCCTTAAGTACACACACACACACACACACACACACACACACACACACACACACACACACACACACACACACACACACACACACACACACACACACACACACACACACACACACACACACACACACACACACACACACACACTTAGCTAAAGGAGACATTCAATAGATGTCTACTGTTTTATATCTAATTATAAATACTAACCCACACTCTAGCAAGCTTTGAAAATATTGAATAAAAGGTCTAAATGTAAATCATCATAGTAAAAGTTTAACTAAATGTGATTTTTTAAACTGGGAAAATATTATTACATTTGCAGATATTTTTCTTGTGTATAACATTTAGCATGGTATGTCTCCACCTCCACTTAATGAGTTTATTAGACAAAATCATAACTCATCTACTAGAGGAGATTGTACAATAACACATAGAAGAAGTGCTTTTGGGCAGTCAGCCTTTTCCTATAGAGCAGCACACACCTGGAATACTGAACCTACAGAATTATGAAATATTACATCCTTTACTTCTTTCTCTGCATCAATACAATGATTATTAGGTAATCAAACATTTCTTCATAATTTGGAGTAGTGGTTTATTTCCGTCTCATATTTAAATTCATTCTGTGTTTGTGTAAATATGCCCTGGTTATGGCTATGTTTGCTGGAATGTGCTTGTATATGATTTTCCATGTTTTATGTACTTATGGACTTTTCTTTATTATCAACTGCCAGGGACTACAGATGAAAATGAGCCTGTATGGCTAAATCTGGCATAATTATGATGGACACGAGTGCTCATGTTAATTAATGTGCATTGTCAAGTCAAGTCAAGTCAAGTTTATTTGTATAGCGCTTTTCACAATACAGATTGCATCAAAGCAGCTTCACAGTATTAACTTAAAATAATACAACAAAGTTTGTTTCAAGAGGAATTTATTGATTGATAAAATTAAATTAAATATCCCCAAATGAGCAAGCCAAAGGCAACAGTGGCAAGGAACCGAAAAACTCCATCAAGTGACCTAATGGTGTCCTAAAACTCCATCAGGTGCCTTAATGGAGAAAAAAAAAACCTTGGGAGAACCCAGGCTCAGTCGGGGGCCAGTTCTCCTCTGGCATTGGATAGAGGCCGGATTGTAGTTTGAACTGTAGGATTATATGAATGCCTGGCTGAAGAGATGCGACTTTAATCTAGTTTTAAACTGGGAGAGCGAGTCTGAGCAACGAACAGTATCAGGAAGACTATTCCAGAGTTTTGGAGCCAAATGTGAAAATGCTCTCCCTCCTTTGGTGGTTCTGGATATCCTAGGTATGACCAAAAGCCTTGAATTTAGTGATCTTAAAGAGCGCGATGGATTATAGGGCGATAGAAGATCCGTTAAATAGACTGGAGCTAAGCCGTTTAGGGCTTTATAAGTCAGTAGCAATACCTTGTAATTAATACGGAACTTTATAGGTAACCAATGCAGTGCTGATAAAATCGGTGTTATATGATCATATTTTCTTGATCTCGTAAGAACTCTAGCGGCGGCATTTTGGACTAACTGTAGCTTGTTTATTGAGGATGCAGGACAACCAGCTAATAAAGCATTACAGTAATCCAGTCTCGAGGTCATGAATGCATGAACTAACTTTTCTGCATCAGAAACTGATAGCATATTACGTAGCTTAGCAATGTTTCTAAGGTGGAAAAAGGCTGTTTTTGTAACATATGAAATATGATTTTCAAAAGACAGGTTGCAATCGAGTATAACACCCAGGTCTTTTACTGTAGAGGATAAAGTAACAGGACATCCTATGATGTTAAAGTTGTATTGTGCGAGGTTTTGTGGGCGGTTTTTTGAACCGATAAGTATTACCTCTGTCTTGTCTGGATTTAATAAAAGAAAATTACGCGTCATCCAATCTTTTATATCTTTAACACACTCTGTCAATTTGGAAAATGTAGCGTTTTCATCCGGCCGTGATGAAATATATATTTGAGTGTCATCAGCATAACAATGGAAACTAATTCCATGTTTCCTTATAATATTTCCAAGTGGCATCATATATATTGAAAATAACAGAGGGCCTAATACAGATCCCTGCGGCACTCCATAGTTTACTGGAGTTATGATCGATTTTTCTCCATTTAAATAGACAAAATGGTAGCGGTCAGATAGGTATGATTTGAACCAGCTTAGTGCTTGTCCTTGAACACCAGTATAATTTTGTAGTCGATCCAAGAGTATTGTGTGATCTATAGTATCGAACGCAGCACTAAGATCAAGTAAAACTAGTATTGAGATACAGCCTTGGTCAGAAGCTAAAAGTAAATCATTTGTGATTTTAACGAGCGCAGTTTCAGTGCTATGATGCGGTCTGAATCCAGACTGAAACTTTTCATAGATATCATTTTGTTGCAAGAAAGATCCCAGTTGAGCGGACACCACTTTTTCTAATATTTTAGACATAAATGGAAGATTTGAAATGGGTCTATAATTTGCTAGATTATTATGATCTAATTGTGGTTTCTTAATGAGAGGTTTTATAACTGCCAGTTTAAATGTTCTTGGAACATGACCTAAAGATAAAGACGAGTTAATAATATTGAGGAGAGGATCTTCCACTACAGGTAACACTTCTTTCAGTAGTTTAGTTGGTATAGGATCTAATAAACATGTTGTTGTTTTAGAAGAAGTGATAAGTTTATTTAACTCTTTTTGTTCTATAGTTGTAAAGCACTGTAATTGTTCTTTCGGGGTGATAATTGAAGCTGAATTATAAGGCGCGATTGAAGATTGAACGTTTACAATTGTGGTTCTGATGCTTTCTATTTTCTCAGTGAAGAAGTTCATGAAATCATTACTACTGAACTGTAACGGGATATTTTGTTCGGGTGACGTCTGTTTATTTGTTAGTCTAGCCACGGTGTTAAATAGAAACCTTGGATTGTTTTGGTTGTTTTCTATTAGTTTGCGGAGGTGCTCAGCCCTGGCAGCTTTTAGGGCCTTTTTATAACGCGACATACTGTCTTTCCACGCGATTCTAAAGACCTCTAAATTAGTTTGTTTCCATTTACGCTCTAAAATACGGTTTTCTCTCTTTAAAACATGCGTAGTATTGTTATACCATGGTGCTTTATTTTTCTCTCTGACCTTTTTTAATTTAATAGGTGCAACCACATCCAATGTTCTAGAGAGAATGGTGCTCATAGTGCTAGTTAGTTCTTCTAGTTCCTCTGTTTGTTTGGGTTCAGGCAGCAGCTGAGACAGATTAGATAAGCAATTTGAGAAATTATCTATGGTGGATGGGAGGATTGTTCTGCCTGGTTGATAACGCGACGCCGCATGACATATTACAGCAGTACGTAATATGCAAGTTACCATGTAGTGATCAGTGACTTCATCACTTTGTGGAATGATATCTATATCGGTTGGATCGGTTCCACGTGATATAATTAAATCGAGTGTATGATTAAGACGATGAGTTGGTCCGGTGACGTTTTGCTTGACCCCAAATGAATTTAATAAATCTGTAAACGCAGCTCCTAACGCATCATTTGGATTATCTACGTGTATGTTAAAATCTCCAACAATTAATGCTTTATCGACATTGACTAATAGGTCTGAGAGAAAATCTGCAAACTCTTTTAGGAAATCAGCGTAAGGCCCTGGCGGTCTATATACTGTAGCCAAGGCTAGAGATAATAGGGATGTTTTTCTAACATCTAAGAGCGTAACATTTAGTACAAGTACTTCAAATGAAATAAACTTATAACCCGTTTTCTGAGTAACATTTAGAATATCTTTATAAATGGTTGCAACACCTCCGCCACGGCCAATCAGACGGGGCTCATGTTTATAACAGTATCCAGGAGGAGTAGACTCATTAATACCGAAATAATCATTTGGTTTAAGCCAGGTTTCAGTAAGGCAAAGTACATCGAAGCTATTATCTGTGACTATTTCATTTACAATAACTGCCTTAGGTGTGAGTGATCTAATGTTAAGAAGACCTAGCTTTAGAAATAGTTTTTGTTTACTAATAGCAACATTTTCTGTTTTAATAACAATTAGATTTTTCCTAGATCCTGCATTAGATTTATTATTTGATCTCACTAAACGAGGAATAGACACGGTTTCTATGCAATGTTCTACACTAGTATTTATAGCAGTTGAATTGGTGCAGCAGAGACTATGATTTGGACTTTTGGTTACTAGTCAAAGGGTATTTAACATTTTGGAGATGTTATCTGACAGAAGATCCGCTCCGAATCTGCTTGGGTGTAAGCCATCAGCACGGAAAAGCCTAGGACGCTCCCAAAACAGATTCCAATTATTTACAAAGAGCAGTTTCTGCTCATTGCACCATGACATTAACCATTCATTTAGCGCAAATAATCTGCTGAACTTTTCATGCCCTAGTCGGTACGTGGGAAGCGGTCCTGACACAATGATCGTTGTTTCAGGCGATGTGCTGCGTACCGTATCGATTAGATTCCTGAAGTCTTTCTTCAGAATCTCCGTCTGGCGCAGCCTGATGTCGTTCACTCCCGCGTGCAGGACAACAGTTCCGACGCGCTCGTCACCGTTCAGGATCTCGGGAACGCGAGCAGCGATTTCAGAAACACGAGCACCAGGGAAGCAGTGACTTTGCACCTTACTTTTACCTAACGTAGCGTGTACGTGCCGAACGATGGAATCGCCGATGATCACAGCATCGCGTTCTGTTTCGCGTAGAGGGGAGAAGCGGTTTTGTGTGGATAACTCGAAAACCGGGAGGGTCGGAGAAAGTCTTGGTCTAAACCTGACTCGCGTCTTCCGCTGCGGAACCACCCAGGCTTCGTGGTGGCGTGTTGGAGCCGGAGTGAACGAGACCATGGCTGATTGCGACCGATGCTGAGGAACGCGCGGAGTAGACGCGGTCGGAGTCAGCGGGTTAGTAACGTTAAACACTGATTTGTGTGCATCGGCGCGTGATGTTTCAAGAGCCAAACACCGGTCTCTCAGCTCGGCCTGTCTCAATAAAAGGTTGTGGATCTGTTTCTCAACAGCTTCCAGCTCATACTGCAGTGCGTGAAGCTCAAATGTGTCCTCACCTGCACCAAGCGGTAGACTACTTACATCTGATATATTCGCCATTTTAACAGATGGACAGTGAGTTAGCAACGAATATACCAGTGATGCTATCAATATTAATACTAATTTATATTATAAGTTTGTTTGTAAGTGAGTGTGGAGAAGACGCGTTCAGCCGTGATCCACGGACGTAACCTTTAAGAGTATGCAGCGTTGGATCACTAATAGGCTTGAGACGCGTCTGCTCAACAGTCCGCGTTGTAACTATGAGGTTTTTTTAGTGGTAGGGGTGTAGAGTAGACGCACGATAGGCGAAAAAAAGTGTTTGTTTATAAGTGAGTGTGGAGAAGACGCATTCAGCCGTGATCCACGGACGTAACCTTTAAGAGTATGCAGCGTTGGATCACTAATAGGCTTGAGACGCGTCTGCTCAACAGTCCGCGTTGTAACAATGAGGTTTGAGCAGTATTGCTTCTCAGTGAGGAAAAGTAGAAAATGTTCGTTGTAAGCGAGTTTAAAGAGAAAAATCAAGAATTATAAATCAAATCGATAGAGCTCCAAAAACAACAACGCATTCAGACGCAACGCATGATAATAACAGGACAAGACATTACTCACAGTGTTTGTTGAGTGTTTCTTATTCACCTGAGCTTTTATGAACTCAAAGGCGCGAGAGAAAATAAATAAATAAAAATAGCTGAGCGCACACGGGTGGCGCGTTTACAGGCTAGCGAATTACTAGCGTGTTGTGCGTCAGGGTTGGGTAAGCTGTATTTAGTAGTAATATAAACAACTAGAAATTGTAGTAAATGATGGTTCAAAACAAGGAAATACGAGGCTAAGACGGAGCTTACAGCTCCGAAGCAAACACACTCACAGCAGGCATCGCGGCAGAGAGAAAAATCAAGAATTATAAATCAAATCGATAGAGCTCCAAAAACAACAACGCATTCAGACGCGACGCATGATAATAACAGGACAATACATTACTCACCGTGTTTGAGTGATTCTTACTCACCTGAGCTTTTATGAACTCAAAGGCGCGAGCGCGCGAGAGAAAAATAAATAAATAAAAATAGCTGAGCGCACGGGTGGCACGTTAACAGGCTAGCGAATTACTAGCGTGTTGTGCTAGTAGCAACGGAAGCCAGCGATGTTGGGCAAGCCGTATTTAGTAGTAGTATAAACAACTAGAAATTGTAGTAAATTATGGTTCAAAACAAGGAAATACGAGGCTAAGACGGAGCTTACAGCAACGAAGCAAAAACACTCACAGCAGGCAGCGAGGCAGACAGGAGCAATCCTGTCATTTAAAATCACATTGTGCCTTTTAAATAAAGGATAAAGAATGTGAAATGTGTGTGCGAAGATGAAAGCTGAAAAATATGAAAGAACTGTGTGACAAGTTTTGAAAAAGTACTGAGAAATAAGTCCTAGCAATTGTATATATATTAAAAAAAAAATTACTGAAAAGATAATTGCAGAGTATCCCATGAGAAAGCAAATCATATACGTATTTAATATAATAAAAAATGAATATGATAAAAAAACTAAACTATATAAATATTAAAAAAAATATATTGAATGTTTTTAATGTTATTTGACAAGCCAAAACTGTCCTTTTAATAATTTCATGCAAGTATTATAAAAATAAATAAATAAATGAAATGAAGGATTAAACTGTGCTTTGTGTGTGACTGAAGTTACAGCTAACATGTGCCTATCATGTCTCTTGTGAAGATCTCTGTCCTAAACTGTGTGTGCCGCTATAAGCTGTGTGACGTCATCTGATCTCAGAGGAACTGACACTCTACACTCATTTCTTTGCATTTAATGCTGTTCAGTTTTTGTCCATTAAATAAATTCATTCATCGGAATAAATCAAAATGACTTTTGTAAAGGGATTAGGTGATTGACAGCAGCGTTTGCCTATCAGCAAGTAGTATCTTCTATTTAAAGGCTGATTGGCTGTTACCTGGGATGCGTCACGTCCGTTTTCCCCTTTTGTTTGCTCGTGTTGAGGTGGTTGTAGGTAAGCGTGCTATGTTTTAATAGGTGATAATTTTGGGAATTGTTGGGGTGTGCATAACTTTAAATCGTTTGTATGTTAATCATAGTGCAGCTTTATGTTTTGATGCTGGTGTCCTTTCGTACTGCTCAGTGGATTTGAAGACTGTTCGCCTCACAGATATGTTTATTGTTAAGAGCCCGTTATATATAGGGCTGGTATGGTTGTGTGGGCTTAACATTCTCTTCGCGTACTAAATAGGCATGATTCCCTGTATCCCACTGTGTTATTGGTGGGCATGAGTCTGTGACCAATCCGTGTCTATAAAGCGTGCTATCTGGCGTGATATCCTGATGGTAAGGGTTTAAACGCAACTATAATTGGGAGTGGGGATAGTATTATGATTGGTAACATCTCCTTTTGTGTTCGTTATAGGATTCTCCCTCTCGTTCTCTGCGGTGACTGTTTGCTGCTGTCTTCACGCTGTGTGCTGCGGTTTATACAGACGCGATCATCACCATTAATAAAAGGGGACTGCTCGTTTGGTTCTTATCGTGGCGTTTTAGTGCTGCTTCACATCTCTGGCTTGTTTGGGAGGCCTGATTAGCTCTTTTTGCTTGTATAGGAGCTAAACTGGCCTCTGTTTCCTTTTTTTTTTCTTTTGATTTAAATAAATGTATTTATTTTTTTACTTCTGTGGAAGTAAAGTTTGTCTGACTTGGTTGAATTGATTTGCTTTTTCTTTTTCTTTTTGTAAAACCAATTAACTGGTTATAGCTCTGGATGCATGTGATCAATCATCTATTAATGCATCTCTATTTGTGTGTGATCATCGACTGAGTTCAAGTTGTTTTGTAGTAATCTCAGGTGACCAACTATTTGATCCTTCTAAGGTGTTATTGTTTTTCTCTTCTTATTTCTGTTTGTTATTGATATTCATTGTTGTGAGGACTTGCTTCATTAGCGATGTCCATATTGCCATTTCTGTGTTCATATCTATAGTTTCTTCTTTTTTTTTCTTTTTTTTCTTGCAGGAGCTGGGGTCTCACGGGTGGATTGCTCTTCCTCCTTGTGGTGGTGGTTCTTTATCGTGTGCGGTGTACACTTTTGAGTGCTTGATAGTGTGATTAGACTGCACAGGTGTGCGTGTGCGTGGACGTGTCCCTCGTAAAACCGAACTCTACATTGATTCCTGCCATTGGGAGCCTGCCGTTATTATTTATTTTTTGTTTTACATACACATAACTGCTACATACTAAGTTGGGTTGTATTTTTTTGTTTGAAGTGGGGTTTCTAGTGTTTCTTGTTGGTTTTAGTGTCCAATATTTTAAACCATTTTTGTTTTAATAAACATTTGTATTTTTTGCTCTCTACTCACGTCTCTTGTCTAATTCTATGAGGAAACCGAACCTGTGTGCTTTACTCAATTTTTGTGGGGTGAGTATTTTCCCTGGGGTTAACTCCTAGGGTGGCGTAGTCGGACCTTCTTACTAGTAAAAACTTGGGCTTGTGTCTCAAAATTGCACCGTCCCGCCACACTTTGATGGAAATTTTGAATCTTAATAAACTGTAGGCTATATACAACTGGACTGTGGCGAGGGGGTCGAGGTTCAGCGAGGTCTGCAGCGGGAGAGAGAGTCGGGAGACGAGCGCTGAGTAAATAGGTCAAGTGCAAAATAACAAACACATGTGTCTTGTTGCAGTAACTGGCGTGGAGAGACTGGATAAAAGCCGCCGGGAAATGGGGAGATGAATAGACTGGACTGAGGACTCGTGTGAGCTGAGAATGGTTGCCCGCTGTGAACGGAGATGCTGATTGCTTTGATCTAAAGTGAACATTTGTGGAAGTGTGTTCAGCGCCAGTTTGTTTTGTTTGTCTATTGAAAAAGGCATAATAAAAGCACAAGTCCAAGTCAGCTGACCCTGTCTTCTTCCTTCCTTGTTCTGAACATTACTACATGCATGTAAATAATTAACTAAATTACACGTGTGTATTAGTTTTTTATGACTCACCCAGTTGCTCCAGCACTACAGTTGCATTGGCTGAATCTCTTCCAGCAAACACTTGACACATGTAAACCCCTTTATCCTCAGTTCTGACGCTCTTCAGTCGGACAGAGAAGTTTCCTTTGGGGATTTCAGCAGTGAAGAACTCAACTCTGTCTCTGTATCGCTCATCTGATGATTCTGGAAAAGTCTTGTTGTTTTGGTAGAGCAGAACAAAAATGTCTTCATCATCTTCATTGGTTTTCTTCCATGAAACCTCATCAAAGTCTTCAGGTGTGATGTGAGAGTCTACAGAGCAGTTCAGAGTGACGTCTTCACCCACATATGCAGATATGGACCGATCTGATCCTGAGACTAGCAAACGCTCTGAAAGAAAAAAAACAGTGTAAATATCACATACAGTCAAAGTATTTCTGAGATCCATTTCAGTTCAGACTCACCAACATCTTTTATTTGAACCTCAGTCTCTCCAGACTTCTGCTGTCTGTGAACTGTACATGTGTATTCTCCTTTATCTTCAGCTCTCAGATTGTCCAGACGGAGGGAGAAGTTTCCATGTTTAATCTCCTCAGTAAAGAAATGAGCTCTATCTTGATAATCCTGCTGCTGTGCCTCTGGTCGACTCTCACCACCTTCATACAGATGAACTAAAGTCTCTGATTCTTTCCTTCTCCATTCCACCTCCAGACCCTCCATTAGTAAAGGTTCATCAACATAACAGGGCAGAATCACTGAAGATCCCAGAGGAGCAACCAGAGGACCAGAGGGACCGCGCACACTCAACCCTGAAAACAAAGGGGAAAGAGAGAAGTGAAATAAAGCTGGTTTTGTAGTAAAAAAAAACGATAATGAAATTTGTAGCTGTCAAAATTTGCATCCCTATTTTTATATTGTAAAATGATATACTTTAGTTTGAGGGTATAAGCACTGAGTTCCTCCCTATTTTTTCTTGTTTTACCCAATGCCAAGCACATACTGCATGATTTTAGCCCAGACTTTCACTCGCCAACAGTGGAAATTGCTGACAAATGCCTGAAATCTGAGGTAAATCGATGCTTGTTTACATGAGTGACAATCGTGTAATGTGTGCTATCAAAGACCTATCTAAGAGAAGCTTCTAGAAATAGAGTCTCTTGCTCTATCTGTTTACCACTAGCGTATGCTGATGACGTTTATTATTCTATACTAACTTGCGTCGTAGACTACGATTCAGTAAGTATCATCATCGTACAGTCTACATACACATCATATCTAAGTTTATTTCATGAGTACAGTGATTTGTAATGATCTAATAGGATTGCCGTAATAGTAGAGTCTGTTGCAGGCATAAGGCTGAGGCTGAGGTCAGTTGTACTTCTTGTGTTTCTCTTTTCTTCAGTGATTCTGCTTGTTAACAGCAGGTGTTCATCACTAATTCTCAATCATCACTTAATGAATCACTTAATTACTGCATTAAGTCCACTCTTGAATGGTCTTAGGCATTGTCCACATGGAGACGCGTTCCGCTGTACATGTCAAGTCAAGTCATCCTCATTAATATAGCGCTTTTAACAATGTAGATTGTTTCAAAGCAGCTTTACAGAGATAAGCGTATAATTTACTAATTAATGTAGGTACGCGAAGCGAATTTTCCCGACAACACTTTATCTGTAGAGTGGTAAAGGGATCCTCCATAGGGAGAGACTAGTTGGCACTTGTACATGTAAAAAAAAAATTGTATCGTATTACAATGTCATCCAGACGGATCCGGTGTTTTGGGAGCCTGAAATTGCTATTATTTGAAACCGGATCCGAAAGGGGATAAATCTGAAAACGACACCCTTGTGTTTTCGTGTGTACAGCCAATCGGTATATTTTGTGAAACGATGATGTCATCACCCCACGTGTCGACCCTAGTCAGACACGCTACGTCACGCATCAGCAACAACTACGACTACATGCCTGTGTTCGTTCTGCAGAAGCTACAAGCCTCTTTTATTTTTTTTATTCATTATTTACTTGAATATATTTGTATTTGATTTCTTAATTTTACTTCTTTATTTATATTTTCTTTCTTATGCTATGGTGCTTGTCGGTTGTCTGATTAAGACATTTCATATTTTGTACCAGGCCGTTTATGGTTGTTTATATTGTTCAATAAAGTTCTTGGTAAAAGTAAAAAAGAAGAAGAAGCTACTGGGCCTATTATTATTGTATAGAGCGCATAAGGTTTAAGTCTTCTTCTCCGTATTTAGCGCATCTCTGAGGCAGAATTACAGCGCCACATACTGGTCTGGCATGTTTACTACATCTTTTTGAGTCGGTTTCAGTGGTTTCGTGTGTATGCAGATTTTTCTTAAGATGACGCCATGTTTACAGATTTTTTTTTAGAATGAGGGAATAAAAAGATCGGATAGGCAAAGCTCTGGTTTCATGTGGATGTGGTCTCAGTCTTAGTCTTGGTTTTGACCTTGGTCTTCTTGACTACACCTCTGTTATCTATTATCTCAAACAATGGGTCTCAATCTCTAATAATATACATATTCATACACAAGGAAACTTCTCATGAAAAAAATGCACCTACAGAGCAAGACTGGAAATGTTCTGCTTCAGCCCCAAATAGTTTTAAATTAAATGGACACATTCCCATGGTTAACTGTGTCAAATTAAATCTTTTTTTTTTTTTCACAAGCAAATGTTTATGAATCATTGACAGAAATTCTTTCACTTTCATTGTTGTAGAAAAACAGGTTATAAACACAGGGTCAAATCAGGTAACCAGGAAATATAACCTGAGAAAAAATATTGAAGTACGACACAGACTGACACACCTCAACAGGACACCAAACCAACCTTAACCTTAACCAACCTTAACCAGTGTTAATCAAATGTTAATCAAAATGTAAACATCCTGTATTTGAGTTTGTTTTTTGTCTAGATTCCAGCTCTGCTCACTCTGGACCGTCAGCTTCAAGAGGTGCATCATGGGAAGCATTTAAACACTGCTTTTTATTTATTTATTAAAATGTAAAAAAATTGGTGCAAAAAGAAATGCATATTTGTGCCTTTAATTTTGTGCCTTTTCACCAGCATTAGGTTAAAGAGAGAAAAAAAAAAAAAAAAGTATAAACCATCAGATATTATTAGAATGACAACCACAAATATAAACATAAGCAGATCCATGTTAAGTTATGATAAATCATAATCTCTTTGGCTTGTCAAGTCAAAATGTTTTATAAGAGATAATTCTGGTGCATTCAGACACGCTGAAACATGTTTTACTTTACCATGAAACTGCATTAATCCAGACAAACCAGTTCTGATTAAGTTGGAAAAACATCATCATAAAAAAAAAAATGAAAAGCATCTCTAAAGGAAGTAATCCAGAGTCGACACCAGAGCATATGAACTATATCTATTAAAATCGCATTCTGGCTTCCCCTTCAGTTAAAATCATGTTCACTTAAATAAAATAATATTATTATTAAAAGTGTGCATTAAAAACATTTATTTTGTGATTCCACTTGCCATGACCATTGTTGGGTTTTCCTCATTCTTCCCAGTCTGTGTGAGTATTCACAGCGGTGGGTTTAGTTTACGTGCTGATTTAATAAGGCCGTATTTCTTGTCACTGATTGTATGTTATACTTGTATAATTGTGACTTTAAGTCCCCCTGTGATTGACACACGTATGTTTCACTGAGTCTTTTCTTTCTTTAAGTGGTTTTCTTTACGTTGATTAATCCTTTAGCGTCGTGCATTGCTGTTCTCACTGCTCTCAGTGCTACACGAGTCCTCATAATCTTTCACACTTACATCAAATTAAACAGAGTAAAGATTATGCATATTTATTATACTGCACGAGTCCTCATAACCTGTTTGTTATATATATAAATTAACTGAGAGAAATATATCAGTATAAAAGCTGTAGTTATAAATCTCATAATCATCGTTGTCGTCATCTCAAGTAAATCAACCTACAACTACTGAAAGCTTAAGACATCAAGCAAAGTCATGTTGAAAATTAGTTGGATTCAGATGTACTCTTAATATTTACTAATTATAACACATGATTTTACACTATTGAAGGAGGACACATGATGATGTTTTTTCTTCACTATCAGGTAACAATAATACATTTTAAAAAGAAAAGAAATAAAAAATGTTGTAAAGAAATCCATATAGGCACAAACTCATTTCAAGTGTTTTAGCAGAAGCCTCTACCAGCAAAAAAGATAAGATCATGAGCAACATAAATTGCTCCAAAACCAAAACTGATACTGTAAGTTTGCAGATATTTTAAATAGGACATAATAAACAATGTGCCTTGCCAGACTTAACTTGAAGAGAGAAAAACAATGCACATACCGTTCGATATAACTGGAATCACAGTCAGAGAAATGAACATAAGCAGGTCCATGTTCAGCTGAAGTTATGATCATCTCTCTGGATCGTCAAAGTGAAATCTGTGAGTGATCTGGTGCATGAAGGCAGTGTGTTTAAACTTGTATTGCTTTCTTCCTTGTGTTTGACAAAGAAATTTGAATCTGCAGCTCATCCAGATAAACCGGTTCTGATTAAATGGAAAAACATCATGAAGAAAGTGAAATTAAAAATTAAAAAAGCATCTGTAAAGGCAGTATAGTCTAAAACGTCTCGGTTACATATGGTAACCCTCGTTCCCTGAGGGAGGGACCGGAGACGCCACGTCGAGACCGACGAATAGGAATCTGGCTAGAGAGGCCAATCTACTTCCAGTGAAACCATTTGCATCAGCTGTGCAGCCTCACAGCGCGGGTATAACAAACAGCTGGTGTTTGTGCACTTTGTCACAATACCACACACAGGAAACAGGAGTAGATCCAATAGCAGTTTAATAGGTAATCCGTAAATCATAAAACCAGTCCAGGCAGGGGTCAAAATCCATATAAGTAATCCATAAACGAGAAACAAAACAAGAACCGGCAAGAAAACAGCCCTCCAATGTGGTGTGACGAATAACAAGGACTCCATGACAAACACTGAACCAACAGGGTATATATATACACAGAAACTAACAAGGGAACGGGAAACAGCTGAGTGCAATGAACAGTGATGAGTCCAGACAAGGATTGTGGGAAATGCAGTTCATGAAGTAATGGTGACAGTATGAGGAAGAGACCTCTAGTGGACACCCGAGATACACAAACCAGACACTGTGACACACTTCAGTTTTTTGCTGAGGAGCCAAGCCTGAAAAGCTGGTCACCCCAGCGGGCAGCAGCAGATGTGGCGACGGGACGTGGCGTCTCCATTCCCTCCCTCAGGAAACGAGGGTAACCATATGTAACCGAGACGTTCCCTTTCGGTCGGTCAGTCGACGCCACGTCGAGACCGACGAATAGGAATCCCTACTAAAGGGTCACAGCTGCTGCACCCCATCCAGCGCCCTGTGTAAGCCTCCACACCTTGCCTGGAAGGACGATAGGAGAGGGCTTACACCGAGAGTATCTGTCACTGTTGTTCCATGATAACCCATACAGTGAGATTATTGGATAACACTGGGAAAGCATGCCCGATCTGAGAGAGGGGAACGCTGTGGGAGCTTCTTAAGGGGAGTTATGTGGGAATACACCTATGGACTAACCCGAGGGTTGTACTGCATATGAGTAATGGGTGACTTAGCCCAAGGGAAAGGCACAGGCTTCCATTTAGGAGCAGCCGTGGAGAATATACACACATGGGATCCCTGTAGGGTCACACATATGGGACCTAGCCTAGACCCGGTTCTCAAGGATTCAGCGGATAAAGGCCTGGCACCGGACGCTCCCCCATGTATGGGCCGAGGGTGTTGGAGGACTCAACAACTGAGAGAAATATATGTCTACTACCTCAGACTTAACGTTTGATCTGTACATCAGCATCGGGGAATAACATAATCTCGGTCACGACAGAGAAAGCTGTGCAAAACTTACATGTACAAAAGTAACAGTGAAGACTTCAATGTAAACACAGCTTTTGTGTCTTTATCAGCTTTTCCATATGATAATCATCAGATTTCATCACCCTGATAATAATCACAAATGGCCTAGGCCTGCTGCTCGCTCCATTTCTGTAATTCAGCGAATGAATGAGTCTCTCACCCGTTGCTCTATAGTGTTCTTCGTCAACAGCCGCTTGCACCCCCTGGTGGTGAGGCCGACTAACAGCTATGGAGATCAGCAATCAGCAATCTACTGATATTCCTGCCGTTCCCGGATGTCAGATGTTGAATTTTCTGTCGAATTTGAACCACTGAATTTGTGGAAGCGAAATAAAATGGACCGAAAATTGCCGGTCGAATATTATAGGTTGTATTTTTAAACAGAATGAACATTTTGAAAATGTTACCGGCATAAACGAAACACAAACAAACGAGAGTATAATGCGTGAATGTGGAGCAGGTCGTGGGGGGATTGTATATTGTATACTATAATTGTATATTGTATAATGGTCATTGCAGACCATTTAATGAAAATGCAATCGCGAGTGTCTAAACTGAGTGTAAACGCAATTAAGAAAAATAGCATTTAAATGATCATTTTGCTACAGTTTTTGCTTGAACATGTTAAACATATCTGATCATATCTGTAATACATTTTAATTTTAATTTTGCAACTTATAAAGCGCTAAAATATGTAATCAGTTTACATATTAGAACTAGTGTATGAAATGGAAAATGTAAATTGTATAATTGAATTATAATTTTCATTTAGCACCAAACATTGCACAGATGTAATGGAAAATGTACATTTAAATACAGAAATGCATTGCCATTTTACATATTGCATTTCAAATTGAATATTGCTGCCCATATGCTTCCATATTTTCTTGATGAACAATACTGGAAATATTGCCAAAAACACTTCTCTCCAAACAGCTTGTGCTGCAAAGCTCCTCCAAACCTGTGATCAATCCTATTAATAAATTCATTACAGTTCAGAGTACATGATTGTTTCACGGTGTTACGTCCTTAGGGACGTTTATAGTGTTTTTGGTGTGTTTTTGTGTTTCTCCTTTTGGTCTCTGGTCTCTCTCTCTCTCTTTCACTTTCTTAGGCATCGCTGATTGGCTGTTTTGCCTTTCAGTCATTCGTAATGAGTGGGTGTGCCATGTGAGGCACTTAATATACTAATTTATGAAAGTTAGGCAATTTATGTTAGTTGGTTTGTAACTAAAATTCTCGATAAAGTCTTTAAAACACCTGACACTTTTTTATTTTATTTACTTTGTTATAGTCCTTCTTAATAAAGAAAAACAATAGCGTTTAAACTATCACGCTACATGAGGACGTGTCAGGTGAATAGCGACAGGGAATGACGATCTGGGGAAGCCACACAGTTTGTCAACCGTGTATGTGTGGATGTCCATGATGGATTTTGTCATGTCCAGCTATTAGCATCATGTTTAATGTTGCTTGCATATGAACGAGCTCAATTTACATCAATAATGCAAGCATCAGTGTTTGTAAGTAATTCGAATGCCATGGCAGACCTGATTTCTTGCACCATTGCACATTGGAGACGACTTCAAATTCCCTCAAGCGTTTTTTTTTTTTTTTTTTTTTTTTTGTGGTACAATCGCCACTACAGTAACAATATAAAAAAAACTAAAAACATTAATCTGTTCAAGTCCATTCACTTACAATCTTTTTTATGTAACTTCTATGTACATTTTATTTCATTGTACTTTGATCTATCTCTATCTATATATATCTATATATATCTATCTATCTATATATATATTTGAGAGCAGGGCAACCTAACACTTTTTGACTCTCAAGTTTGTGTAAATTCACTTTGGTTTCAGAGAATTATTATTATTATTCATATTAATTTCACACATGTCTAGTTGTCGTGATTCCTGTCTTGTGTTCCACTTGTTTTGTGTGTACTTTTGTCATTTCCTATCTTGTGCTAAGTCTTGTAGTCCTATGTAGTTTTACATGTTGATTCATCTCCCAGGTGCGTCTTGTTTCCTCATTTCCTAGTTAAAGGAACCATATGTAAGATTGTGGCCAAAACTGGCACTGCAATCACTTTCAGATTACTGTAGAGCGGTGGATCCAATCTAATAAAAAAATTATACAAGACAACTAAAACAGTGGCGAGTTTTTCTGCTGTTAAATCAGAATTAAACAACTATCTCAACTGTTGAATAACAGATATAAGATTAAAACAATATCAGATTTCTCTCATTTTAAATAAACACAAAAAAACAGAGATGAAAAATTTACTTCTGCTATGGTTAAATACATGTTCAGTGATATCTTCCAAACATTTTTGAATTTTTGTGCAATTTTCTCTATATATAGTGTTGATAAAGCAACTAGTAAATACACTAAGTTTCTCATGCTGGCATGTGTGGAAGTATTTAAAACAAGTGTTTTACAACTAGCCCATGTTAGTAGATATTACTGATAGACAGTAATTGAATTTAGACATGTTCAGACACAATATATATAAATATAAAATATATATTTTTGATTTTGAAAATATCAGCTGGCACACCACTGTATATAGGTAACATAAAAAGTATATTAAAGTTACATAAAGTTACATTTTGGTTTTTTTTGTCAACATAAATACATTATGCTTCCTCTGGTGGTGTGAAAGAGAAATTACATGAATAAAAAATATGAATACATCTCCATTTTCCCTCATTTAGAGAACACTACCTACCACTCTTTTTTAAATCTGTTGTTTTGAATCTCTATTTTGACAAAAATGCCATGGTGACATCATTCATATGTGATGATATATGCAGTAAACTCACTTCTAAAGCGCTGTGAAGTCTAAAGCACTGTAAACTCATTTCTAAAGAAATGAAGACCTAACGTGTGTGTGTGTGTGTGTGTGTGTGTGTGTGTGTGTGTGTGTGTGTGTGTGTGTGTGTGTGTGTGTGTGTGTGTGTGTGTGTGTGTGTGTGTGTGTGTTTGGTTTATATTACATTGTGGGAACCAAATGTCCCCACAACTATAGTAAAACCTGAGATCACCTCCATTGTTGGGCGGTCCCCACGAGGAAAATGGGTTAATAAACATACTAAATTATATATTTTTGAAAATGTAAAAATGCAGAAAGTTGTGTGTGATGGGTAGGTTTAGGGGTAGGGTTAGTGCAGTGGCGCCTCCAGAAATTTTTCATAGGGGTGGCCAGATTGGGCCACTTAAAATCTTGGGGTGGCACACCAAAACTATAAACCATATAATTTCAGAATTTTTTTCTACTGTTGTAGTAAACCGGCCTGTAGTAAACTTTTAGAAAGACTTAAGGAAACTCCTACTGATATACTATATGATGGTTTATTGTGTTATATTTAATGTTACTAATGATATAATGTGCATAGACTAATAACAGTACAGTTAACATTTTGAGTTGCACAACAATTCTGTTGTATTTTGCAATTATATTTGGCATAAGGTGTACATTTATTGCAAACAAAACAGTTACTGGGGAAAAGCAGATACTGGCAGATACAAATATATTATATTTATTAATGTCAAGAATTCAGAAGTGTATATATTTATATAGCCTACACTACAAAGAAATAATATACAATTAAATTATGCTTATTTTAAATGTATTGAGCAGGCTAGGTATAAAAAATATAGGCTTTTAATAATCTTTCAGTGCGCAAAACCATGATAATATGAAACGCTTCAAAACAGAGCGCACAAAGCTTGTATGCGCATCGCGGGTGCAGGATGATGTGCTCAAAGCAACATGGAGTCACAGTGTTCAGCGCTGCACAAGTGCGCATTTAAAAGTTCACGGCACAAAGCGAAGAAATGTCGAGCGTACAGATCCTAGTGTCTATCTGTCCAACAGCTTATTGATCATTTGTTTCACAGTTTTAAATTCCAGTTATTGTGCGTTTAATGCCGATCCATAGTCCTTGTGATGTGTGTGATCTAACAAGCACACGGTATGAGTCGTTTAAAAACAGCAACAAACTCCAACAAAATAAAGTCATTTTATGCAAAGCCACAGCCTTTTATCTACAGATCATGCATTATAATGTGAATATATCATTTGGAGAGAGTTTTACCGTGCATCCAACCGGAAGAGGCGCCCGCGCTGTTTGAATACTGAATGGAGAATGATTGACAGCCGCAGAGGAGGGAAAACGAGTTTCTGTAAACTTTAATGATGTAAATAGACTTCTGTCCCTCACATTAAACTATTGAATAACTTCAGATGACTTTGTCACCCAAACTGACGCGGTAGTCTTCTTCGTCTTCTTTCTTAACTTCTTTTGAAATTGTTGACCGACGGGCACGCGCTGAGCTGTTGCTGTCTGAGCGCGCAACAGCGGCATGGACGGAGGGGCGGGGGAGTACTGGCTACTGTGTGCGATCGAAGGTCTAGAGCGGCTTGCCTGCCTGGCTGTGCATTAGGGATGAAATGCATAACTGATGCTACTAAAATTTATACTGGCCAGCGGGGTGGCCAGTGGGGTGGCCAGGAGTCGGTCAGGGGTGGCCGTGCCACCCCCTGGTGGCGCCATTGGGTTAGTGTAAGGGGATATGAGGGCGATAAAGCACAACAGTGTCCATTTCAAGTTTTAGCAGTTGTAGTTCGAAACTGTTCAAATCATCTGTCATCAGAGTTAAAACTTAAAACTCTTAAAAACACTTAAAAGTATCTTTAAAAATAGACAAGTCTCCTCCACAACAGCGGCGCCGTCTCAATTCTTCCCTCGATAGCTTTTCACAGCTTTTCTTCCAAGCAGCAAGTGTCTTAATCTCATGGGGACAGTCTCCATCTGCAGTGATCTTGAAGACCACTGGATGCCATGATCTTAGTTTTCTTAATGTTGAGTTTCAAGCCTACTTTTCACAGTATATATTATACAATAAACACATTTCAAATATATGAACAAATATTGGACAACACTCTTAAGTTAAAACTGAATCCTTTATTTTAAATCCGCTTTAGTACATTAGTCAATACATCAAAATAAATGTTCTTCTTTAAATCATTACTAAATTATTCTCAATTAGATATCATTACAAAGTGCATTTTTAAAAAGTGCACTTATGTGTGTTAACAGTTATGAAAGAGTTTTTCTCTTTAAGGATACTTTTAATTTCAGTAATATTATATTATCTGCAAGTACCTTTTTTTTATTATTATTTAAAAAGTAACTTTAAAAAACATGTTATCTACACGTTTGTACATATACTTTAGCATTTATGTCTCCAGCAAACAATGGAATTACAAATATGTGTATATATCCATATATGGCCATATATCAGATTTCCGTATGGGATAATTTAGGCTATTTTGTGAAATTGGGGGTAACTGTCTTTGTTCTTATCAATCTTGATTTAAACTTAAACTTGATTTAAACTAAGCATCCCTCAAAATGACTAACCCTAACCCACCAAACACTAAACCTCTGTTAATTCTCAGTAAGAGCTTCTGTAGACGTCTGACAGAAATAAAGTCAGTCTGGTTAGTAATAAGTGAAGCTGGTAATGCTGTTTGTGGAGTTGTTTAATCCTCCTCTGCTGAGATCTTCACAGATTTAATGTCTTCTTTTATCTTCAGTTGATTTCATCTTGGACCTAGTCCACATGTACATGAGTTTTGCATTCTGACGCTTCTGTTGCGCAATATAATGGGAGAACTTTTCCACAGTCAAAAGTTAGTCACAGTCCTGCCTCCAACTCTCCCGCCCAGACCCTACACAGGTGTTTTTCCTGGAAGTCATGTGATTCACCGGAAAGAAAGAGCAGACACCTGGTATTTCAGTTACATGCAGATCCTGATCCTGTTTTTCCAGCAGAAAAACTCAGTTTGATGTTTGGAACTTTTTGACAGTTACATTTATTTGTTATTTCACTTGAACTAAAACCCATTTAATAATTTTTGCCACTTCCCCTTAAATACCCAGACCAGAACAAAGGGTTATACCAATGTTTTTAGAGTTGTTTTGGGTCAGTTCATGTACCTGGCAGAGATAAGGAAAAAGAAAAGTTTGGACAAGACAATGTCCCGTGCGATCTTCTGTCCAGGGTGCGTTTAATTGTGAGAAAGATATTGTGAAATGCTCAGAAATGGTTGTTCTGTGTGATGTGAACATCTGCTTATCCGTGCTCTCAGCTACAGAACTGAAGACCTTTAGAAGAAAGAGCAAATGCAGACGGAGATTATGTAACTTCTTCAGCGAGGAGGAGATTCATTACGTAGAGCCGTAAGTGAAAGTAAATCAGTTCGACTCCGGCTGAGTTTGTATTTCTTTCTTGATTTCTTGATATGTTTAGTAATGATAAACATATTTTGAGATTGTTTCTACATTTAGAATGGTCTTTGTTTTCTCAGAAGCATTATCCTGAGCTCCTGTTCGTACTGAGAGACCGAGATCTAAAACACTTCCTGGTGAGATTGTGTTCGAGTAATAAGAAGTGCATTCTGTTAGTGTTCATAGTTGATTTAGCTTGTGGTTCAGTTTTAGATCATTTCTTCAAGAGTCATTTGGTTCCTATCCAGACCACCTTCAGATTGAGCTGAGATATATCATTACTGACGGCTTTAATGACATTTAGTTTGTTTGCTGCTGCTGTTTCATTCTTTTCTTAAATGTGAGGGATGAAGATTAACTTGATCTTGTGTATTTTATACGATCATACTTCATATTTTCTGTCTCTTTCAGTGATCAAGAGATCCAGTCCAGATGATCCAGTGATCCGGGTTCTTCTGATGGGCAGAAACGGCTCTGGGAAACGCGGAGGATTCTCAGAAGTACAACAGAGGTGGAGGTATTCTGACAGTGGAAAGATGAAGCTCCTCCTGTTAATCACACAACTGCTCACATAAACACTGCAGGGCATCAGAAGCAGAGATTCCAGCAGGAGAACCAGACCTTCACTTATCCCGACTCACAGGTATGAGGTTACTATTTCATTACTGTAAAATTCTGTTGTTAAGGATTCTGTGATTGGCAGGTTTATAAATTGTATTGTGAAATTGTATTGTTTCATGGAGGAGGAGAAGAGGATGTTTCACATTCATAATCATTACATTATATATTTGCACTGATATATACATGTGCTTCTTATACAGTTCTGTTGTGCATCTCTGCATTTCACCAACATAATCATTGTTTCATTGTAAACTAAATGTTCAATTGCCATTTTATTACATGATGAAATATAGATTCAACTCAATTGATTTGACATGATTTTGATGACTAAAATGTATCAAATTAATAAAATGGAAAATAATTCGGACTCTCTAACAATAAGGCCACGACTGACCCATAATGTATATTGTTATATTTGAGCTAAAAAATTAAATAATAAACTGAAGTTTAATGAAGTTTCAAGCATCACATGACCACGGGGTCTCCATGCAACTGCTGATGTCACTCAGAGCCGGCACTAACACACTGTAAATCTGCATATTTCAGTCACTAATGAACGCCTGAATGTGACAGTCGTGCCGCAATAGTGTCATATCTGTAATTAATTATTCAAATTTATAAGACTTCTATTTACAAAAGGGAACAAATGAATATATATATCTGATAATAGGGGAAAGCTATGCAGAAAGTTGTTGTGTGTTGATTGTGATTCTTGATGAGTGAATGTCTAAAAAACATGCTAAAAATTCTGTCATTTATTGCTTTAAAACAGGTTGTTCATTTGAGTTGAATCATGATGTCTAACATCAGTGTGTGTTGTGGAGAGATTGAGAGCGCTGTGGGGTTTGTGTATGTGATTCTGCATGTTAAACTGTATCACACACTCAATGAAGACTGTGAGCAGAGCTGGCTCTCAGAGGTGAATATTACACACACACACACACACACACACACACACACACACACACACACACACACACACACACACACACACACACACACACACACACACTCATGATCTGATCCTCTTGTGTGTGTTCAGGACGGGCGTCTGATAGCAGATCCATCAGATCCTGAAACACTGAGTGATCCTGTTATTTCAGTCTCATCTGATCGTCTCGTCACGTCTCGCTGTGTGAATGTCCTTCATGAGATCCTCTGTGACGCTTCAGGAGTAAATCAACTCTCAACACATCATTCCTCTGTTTTCATATTTAATCTTTCATTAACATGATTCTCTAATGCTTCTTTCTTTCATCTCAGTCTCATCACAGTCTTAAGACCATGTTCAGAGGTGAGAGAGACACTTGAGTAAAACATCAGTGTGTCCTGAACATAGACTGTAAAAAATATGGACAAAGCGTCTGTGACGTCACCCATAGACTTTCTGAAGAACAGGTTTGAAGCCGTTTATGGGGGGTATGGGCGGCGCCATCTTGGAAAATCTTGAGAAATCCTAACCCCGCCCACCTTCTGACGCAGCGCGCGTCACTCGCTCGCTCTGCTACTCCGGTTATCTCTGTGTATATTTTAGGCAACGAAATATGTTATAAAACACCATACTAACTCTTTTCGTTTTCATTTAAAGAAATCTTAAACATTATAGCCACACAAATGTGGTTCAGGCAACGCGTATTGATTATATTCACTGCACATAACGTTTGCCTATTTATAACAAAAACAAAACAAAATATAAAACACAAACCTGCCTCTTTTCGTTTTAAATATAATATAAAAATATTAAACATTTTAATATGGTCCAGGCAATATGTGCATTTGTACTAAACAACAGATTTTGCAGTAAACAACATTACAGATCATATTCGTTGTATTAAAATGACAAAACTCAACCCAGTCTCTTTTTGTTAAATTTCAGTTTTATCAATATTAGCCATTATAAAAGTATAAATAAAAGGTATAAGAAGCTATACAAATAAAGCAAACAATTCAGTCAAACATACAAAGTCAGCGCTAGTCTAACCATACAACGGTAAAGTTAAATAGCTTATAAACTTATGAAACTTCCCCTCAGCCAAACCGATTGGCCAGGGAACAAATTATAGATTTACAAGACCAAAAATCGCCCGTTAGATATACACAAGACGAATTATATCTCATGTTTAACCACTACAGAGACGCCAGAGTCCGCGGCAAACGCCAGAACGACTAGCCGAGGAAAGGCTGTTCCAGGCGGGGTACATGAACGCCGAGCGCCCGGTCATCGCTGGATCAACTGGATACAATTTTCATAAATCTTTATAAATAAACCACAGATTTGAGCTTTAAACAACTACATTCTCGCCTGAAAAACTCTTAAAACTACATTTCATGATACAGAAACAGTAGTATTATATGTCAACTGTATTAAAAAATGGCGCTTCTTATGTTGTCATTCTCCGTGGCGCTGCCTTGTCAGCTGTCAATCAAGCTGTCAATCAAAGTTAACCACGCCCTTATTGTCATACATTTTATATCTAAATACGATCTAAACTAACGAGTTAGAAAAAAATTCACAGCCCTCATGGTTGTCGGGCACTCGGAACCTATCGAAAAATACAATAAAAGTCCATGGGACCAACCTGTAAAAACATGAATTTATGCTGTGAAAACGGACATTTTAACATGGGGGTGTATGGACATTTGCTCCCTTTTGGGACCTTCCCCTAGCGGATTTTCGATGTATTGCAGTTTTTCGCACTTCCGGGTAGGCTTCATTTTTCAGATCAGAATGTTGCCGCTTGGTCCTGAATCAGATCAAACTCTGTGTTGATCTGAATCTTCTGTAAGTGAATCCAACGCATTCTCATCCTAGGGCGTCATATACTGACGCTTTTGACATTTCGTCTACATCGAACGCACATGGCACCCTTTAGCGTCAATATGAGACGCACAGAGCTTTGTTCGGTTATGGGTAGGTTTAGGTCTGGGGTAGGTTTAGGGTTAGACCGCTAGGAGGCGCCTTCTGGCCCATATCTATCTGCGTCTCATATTGACGCTAAAGGGTGCCATGTGCGTTCGATGTAGACGAAATGTCAAAAGCGTCAGTATATTGTGATTGTGTTTTTCAGTGAGGAATGAAACTGCAGCGACTCCAAACTCAGGTGAGTTTCAGCTGATAAACGTGTGTCTAATTCACTAATAAAACACTGATTCAGATCTGATTCAGACTCAGTCCAGTGTGAATGTTTCTGTCATATTGTCTGATAATTGTGATCGTTGTGTGTTTTAAAGATGTGAATGAAGTGACTCCGTCTCTCCAGATCTCAGGTAAAACATCAAGAGCTTTAAACATAACTCTAATATTGATTTATCATTATAGATCAGCTGATCTGATATTTGATCACTTGTATAGATCAGTTGTGGTGGCTGTTTGCTCTCTTCATCTTCATCATCTTCATCCTGATATGTTTCATGCTGCGTAAAAGGATCTTCATGTGAGTTATGAGTGTTTTCTAAAAGAATAAAATAGTCATGAAAATCAATTTGACAAAGTCATATTAAGGGACGCCTAAAAAATCTCTCTGAATAAAAAGAAAATACTTTGCTGAATATAATGGTAATAATCAGTCAATGTGTTGTCAGTTATTTTCCGAAAGCAGAGACGGTCATCTTTCAGCGTAATGATCCAGAAAACAGGTGAGTGGATCAAACCCAGAGAAATGAAGACTTGAAGAGAGTTTGACTGAATCAGAAGACGTTCAGCTGAGACTCTGTGAATGAAGCTTGATCTGCTGAAACTGAATGTGTTTCTCTCAGGGATCCTGAATCTGATGATGATTCACTGAAGAAGCTCAAATCTGATGAATCTGATTCACTGCAGTTCAACATGTCCACAGGATGATCTTCATCATCATCATCATCATCATCATCATCACAGTCATTAACTCAAACTCAGAGAGGGATTTTAGTTCATTCTGAGCTTCTCAACTCTTTTCAGTCCCTCATCGGTTTTATTAATGCAGTTTTATATTCTTAAAGGTGCATTGTGTAATATTTAGGAGGATCAAACAGAAATGCAAAATAATATACCGAATTGTATAAATGATAATGAACCGTAATATAAATGAACCGTTATGTTTTTATTAGCTTAGACTGAGGTATTTCTATCTACACACACCGCAGGTCCGCTTACATCGACATGTTTCTACGGTGGCCCTAAACGGACAAACACGTTTCGTCACTGTGTTGTTCTTCGTGTAAAGAAGCTATAGCTAAAGTCAGCGAATAAAACACTGACACAATGATGAACAAGTGACAATATTATTCGCAATAACATATCGTTTTACTGAATAATGAAGTAAACCTAATTTCTTAATTTATCTTTGTAAAGAAACCTCATTGTTTAACTGACTACTCTCTGCCGTCTCAGACGACGACATCACTTCCTGTCAGCCACCGTAACTTCTGTTGGGTGCAATTCACAACCTCACCACTAGAGCTTACACACTGCACCTTTAAATATTGATCTGAAACTCGTTGTGTTTCTGCTGATCGCACCTGAATCTCAGTTTTTAACATTAATGTAATGACAGCCCATATGGAAAAGGTTTGCTAAAAACACCTGTGATTCTTATATGTTCCAACAGAATATTGTAAGGGACATATATGCTGCAAAAACCACATATATAAATTGTCTAATATTAGTATATTTTTAATCATATTATGTCATATATGTCCTACATTCAACTAAAGCCATATAGATTTTCATGATGTAAAAACATAGGAAAATAATGCTAATTTAATATGAATGTCCAGCATGGACGTGTATAAAACACAGTGCAGTTTACCAATCAGTATAAGGCTTTACTTCACTCATGCTTGTTCTTATCTTGTCCTAAGTCGAGCCCTATGCCTGTAGTCAATCATGGTTACTGTATATACTGTATAATCAGCCTTAGATGAAACACAACATTTAAACTACACACACAAGCACACATTTATTAGAGTGTGTTCTACAAGATACAGTTGCATATTTCACATATAAATAGTTTTCATTTTAAATCCTGCATCACCTGTTTTCATTTTCATTTGTGACAATTTCTCTAAACTTTATCACAGTACTACTATGGTATACAACATGCAGTTCTATTCTTAACCTACAAACATAAAACTTTCCTAAATGTCGAAGTGATTCTTATGGGTAAAATAAAAAATAAATTCTAAAAAAAATTATTCAGTAAATATCACAGCAATAATTAACTTTATTCACTCAATAAAATCTCTGAATATCATTTACTTGATAGTTTGAGTTGAACATACCGAAATAATTGACTAAAACTCCAACAATTAATTTTGTCTGAAATTTACAGTTAATAAAAAGAAGTTTTTCACTAAAATAATTTAGTATTTGACTAACCAATTATTTATTTAAAATACACTGAGCTAATATATTTGTGAAATTTCCATCACCATATTTGAGAATGGATAATTAAACTGATCTGTTTCAAGAACCACAAATATTACTTAAATAAAATCAATATTATTAATATTTAACACGCATAAGAAATTGATTAAGTTTACTCAATTAAAACAATGCACCCCTCCCCCACCCTCTGACGTGACGACGACAGCTCAACGGTTGAGTGAGCGCGCGCTGTATGAACTCTCTCACTCTCTCCAGTCCAGCACAGTTCTCCGAGTCCTCTCCTCTTATCAACGGCGCAGAATTGGTGCATTTCCTCTGTGAAATTCAGGTCTGTATAAAAATCTGTATAATCATTAATGTGCTTTAAATCATTTTATTTAATGCGAAAGAACATACAGAGACGCAATGTTACTCACGAGTTAAACGAGTGTCGACTCGCGCCTGCCTTTTCGCGTGATTGTAACGCCTTGCATAAAAATCACACGACTATATTCCTAAAGATAATCAATATAACTAATTTGGATGATAAACTGTCCTCAGAACTGTGCACTGTGTGTTTATTGGCAGGTGATTGAGTCATTCGCGTCGCAGCATCTCTCGGCCGTGAGTGACGCAGGACGGCGGTGTAAAGTTATGGTGTGTTCACACCAAACGCGAATTTCATTATTGGCGCGAGTAGATTACATACAAAGTCAATGCAAAGACGCAAATCGGCGCGAATTGTTGCCGGGCGGTGCGAATGACGCGAATTGAGCGACGCGTTTCCTGAATCGCGTCTTCCGCGCAAGTTGAAAAAATTGAACTCGAGCGGAAAATTCGCATGACGCTTAGTTGCGCAAGCCAATCAACGAAGAGCTCATTGAAACGTCACCGGTTTCGTCCGTTCCCTCAGGTTCCCTCATTGTTGTCGAAAATGGAGGAGATGCTAATTGTTGCTGTGTGTGCCTATCCAGAAATTTATGATACAAAATCATACGCCTACAGAGACCGTACGAAGAAAGAGATCGCTTGGAGAAAAATAAGTGAGGAAGTTGGACTACCTGGTAAGTGATGAAAATATACAACCTTTACGTAATTCTAGCTATTTTTACATTATTATGAACTTGTTAGCATTAGCCAAAGTTAGCAGAACCCGGCATTCAAAGTTTCGACACCTGGATATTATTTTTTTTGGTTCATTAGTATTGTGTTTACGTGTATATGTTATCAGAAGAGACAGTTCGTAGAAAGTGGAAGGGGCTCAGGGACACTTATGTCAAGGAAAAGAAGAAAGAGACAGAGAAAAAGAGTGGGTCAGGAGCAAACCAAGAGAAGAGGTGGAAGTACTCTGCGGTCCTGTCTTTCCTCGACCCCTTCGTTACCCCGAGAGAGACCAGCAGTAACATGGGGCGGGGTGTTGAGGAAAACAGGACCGCAGTTGAACCAGGCAGGAGTCAACAGGTGCACAACAGAGATGCAGGAGACACAGCAGGTCCATCAGAGCGTGACATCGAAGGTTGGTTGACAAGTGAATATACGCAAAAACAGGAAAATTATACGGAAAACAGTTTTATTTAGATCAGTAAAGATATTGCAAAAGTATAGATAGCATGGCTGGAAATGTATGATGTATCAAAATGATTTGTGTTGTAATTTACACTGAAATCTCGAATAATATTCATTCTGTCAGACAAAACCAAGGCATCTTTGTTATATTGTCACTTCACAGACATGGCTGACCCATTCACAGATGGCAGCGAGGCAGAGTCAAGTGCTGTTGCTGAATCTGATGCTGCCTCATCCCTGCCAAAACCGCCTAGAGGTATTGTACATGATTAAAGTTTTTCTGAATTTCTTTGTTATGATTATTATTATTTATTTAGTATATTCCCTTTTCATATTTGATCCATGTATTTTTGTCTTTTTCCTGATTTCAAACTAAAATGAATAAATACAATAAACATCAACTAATTTTTACAAATTTTTCCATGGATGGAATTCAGAATAAATTCAAAGAATGTGTTTCCATTTCATATAGACAGAAGGACTCGGAAGAGGGACAGGGACACGTCGGTTGAGAGGATGCTGCTTCAGACATTGCAGACACCAGCCCCAGCCGCAGCTCCATCCACAGAGGATGAGCTTTTCTTCCAAAGCCTGCTTCCTTCCTTACAACGGTTGCCTCAACAACAAAAAGAATTTGTTAAATTTCAGATTCATAAATTTATTTATGAATCAAACACCGTGACACTGAATCTGGAGCCAGTATAAGGTTGGTAACCATTGCAAGGAAGGAAGTAGGCTTTGTCTGTTTTTTTATACAGTACGTTTAAATAATTTGCTCACCTCAAAAATGAAATTTCCTGCTAATTTACTCACCCTAATGCCATCCAAGATGTTCATGTGTTTCTTTCTTCAGTGGAAAATAAATAAAAAAATTTTTTTGAGAAATTAATAAAGAGGATCAAAGCTTAACATTTATTTTCCACTGAGGAAAGAAAGACATGAACATCTTGGATGGCATTGGGGTGAGCAAATTATCAGGAAATTTAATTTTTTAGGTGAACTAATGCTTTAAGTTGCACATACAGTTTATATATTTTTTTGTTTTTCAATTCTCGAATGTTCACTAATAGGTTTTTAAAGTGTTAAAGTAATTTGTTTATTTTAATTTGAACTGTTTGTTTGTTTTATATATATATAATGGTAACAAATATGTGCCTTTCTATAAGCATGACTCAAGTATGACTACAAGTATGTTGGAGTAATTCATTTATTTATATCATTTTTTGTGTGTATTTTTTATCATCACATATGTGCACAAATCAGTTTAAGTATTAAAGCAGTTTGTTTGAGAATGAACTGATTGTTTTTGTTTTTATTTAATAAAAATATATTTAATATATAAATAAATTTAATAATAAATTTAATAACAATATATAGACACAGTGTAAAGTGCTTGTGCACTAGACAGCATCTTGCCATGCAACAGTTCCCTCTGCAGAGAAGTAGGATGTGAAGACCTCCCTGACCCTGACAGCCTCTCTAGCGGAATTGTTTGCAGAAAGTCTTCCCAGACCTGGCAGCGGCTCCACCTCACCAACTGGGATGATCCTCCTCTCCTCAGGTGTCTGGGATGTCCTGCGCAGAAAATTATGGAGAACGCAGGTGGCTTTGATGCACATCTCAGCAACATCCTGGTGGACCTCAATGGCCCGCCTGTACATTCTCCACTGGGATGAAAGGATCCCAAAGGCATTTTCAATCTAGCCCGGGACAGACGATAGTTGTACACTCTACGCTCTCTTGGAAGGATGCGCCCGGGGAAGGGTCTCATGAGGTTTTTCCGTAGTGGAAAAGCCTCATCAGCGACAAACACATTGGGGTCCTCGGTGGTCAGCTCCTGGTAGTGGCAGGTCAGCCGGGAGTTGGAGGGTACCTGATTGTAGTGCTTTACCAAAAGTGGAGTTGGCAAGTGTTCCACCATCGCTGGTTCTTCCGTAGCCCCCGACATCAATTACCCTGAAACAATATTGGGCATCCACAACTGCCAACAGAACTAAGGAATATGTTCCCTTGTAATTAAAAAACTGGGATCCTGAGTTGGGAGGTGCTTTGAGGACGACATGTTTACCATCAAGTGCACCACAGCAGAGGGGAAAATTCCACCTCTCTTCAAACTTTACTGCAATTGACCTCCACTCTTCTGTGGTGGGCACAGGCATGAAATCTTCTACAAGACTGTCCCATATTGCAGCGGCAACATCAGGGACAATCATGGACACTGTAGAGACCCCAACACGGAAGCTGTTGGCAATTGTCCTAAATGAGTCACCTGTGGCAAGGTATCTGTAGCATAGAAAACATGTAAAATCAGTTTTGGTGCAGATTACATTTTTTATATGTTTTGGGTTGTTAGTATTTATTACTATTTTTAATTATGTTACCTTAATGTTTTTTTTAATATAAAGTATTTAAAATAGGCTACATTTATGTAGCCTATATTTGAAGCAATAAATGTAGGCCTATTTTAAGTAGATGTTGGTAGGCTATATATTTTTTAATAGGTAGGCTATATTGAGAAGCTACAGTGCTGATCGATCCAAACTCCGTTCAGAAAATCTTTTTCCCCTTATCATTTTATGGCCTGACAAAACAGACTTATTAATATTTAGAGTCTATACAAATAAACATAATTCATTTGTTTCGGCATGTTTTCATTACATTGGACAATATATACTATCATTTCATACAATATATTGGAATTAAATCACAGCAAAAATGATAGATAGGCTATGCTGTATATTTATTGGTATTGACGTTATTTTATGAAATTGCCCCGCCCTTACCTCAGACAGATGGAAAGGCGCTCCGCAGCTGAGACAGATCGCCTGTAGTTGGTGTCCATTCGTGAAATCCTGTCAGAAACCCTATCTAGCAAGGTATCAAACTGGGCACCCGTCATTCTCATATAACGCTGGAAGCGACTATCATCCCGGCGCAGTTCCTTTAAAAGACGGTGAAATTCACCAAGTTTAGTGCGTTTCTGGATGGTGCTGTGAACCCAGACACGTCGACATTTGGATGTCCTCCGTTTTTGGATCTTCCACAACAAATACAAAGCAGCAATACGTCTTATTCTAGACATGACGGAAACGTACGGCAGAAATAAAGTGTTGTTGTTGATACTCTTTTTGGCGGGATATTTATTCGCTAGTGACACGGACGCGCGAATGGATTAAAATGTGCAAGCGTCTAACTAGACGCGAATTTGACGCTCGATTCGCGTTCGGTGTGAACACACCATTAGAGGCTCCCCCGCAGAGGCGAGTCCATCTCCGGCATAGGAACCAGCGCTGATCCGGTGGATACTGGAGAACAGACCGGTTGATTACACTTGAATGTTTAGGCCTAAATGTTTAATTTTTACTTAGAAAATGTTTCTTACATGAGTTTAAATGTAGGCAATATTGTATATGTGTTAAAAATAGTATAACATATGCTGTACTGCTGTAGGCTAACTTACTCATCGACAATAAAGGCCAATGTCATGTAGTTATACTGGTGGTTGTATGGAATATTTTTACAAAGGTTTAGAGGAAATAAAAAAAAAGTTAATATTACTGGCATATAAACACAGTTAATATTACTCATAAATATTTGTTTTTAAATGTTTACCCCCCAATTATTTCTATTCAATTTTATTTGTTAATGTACCAAATGCAGTTACTCAGATCTATTTAATTTGTTTCACTTACATTTACTCAGTTAGTACAGTGTATGTAATTGATTTCACTGCTTACAAATCTAATCAATTCTAAGTGTAAAAATGTTTAACCAAAAAATTTAGTAAATCATATTAAAAGTTTTTAGAGTGCATCACCACCAGAGTTCATGTCACATATACAAACACATATTCCAGCCAATTTTCAACATTTGAATCACTGTTCTAGAAACATATTTGACTCAACTTTGTTCATTTGCAATAATATGTTATGATTTGTTCACAAACAACAGGCCCAGACAGTTCACAAATAATGTAAATACACGGTCTTACAATGTCATTGCTTTATAACTGCTCTTTCAAATCCTGTAGGAAAATTAACAGTCTTCATAAAGGTTTGTCATCATATATTCACCCTCATGTTGTTTCAAACCTGTATGAATTTCTTTTTTCTGCTGAACAGAAAGGAAGATATTTAGAAGAATGTCAGTAACCAGACAGTTTCTGGTCTCATTGAAAAATATACTATGGAAGTCAATGAGACCAGAAACTGTCTGGTTACTGATATTCTTCTAAATATCTTCCTTTCTGTTCAGCAGAAGAAAGAAATTCATAAAGGATTGAAACAACATGAGGGTGAGTATATGATGACAGAATTTTCATTTTAAAGTGGAGTATCCCTTTAAAAATGTGCCAACTGCATATAAGTGAATCAGATGTTGGTCATCAAAACATGAAATCTGTATGAAACACATAAATAAATGACACAAAATGTGTATAAATTCTATATGACTTTAATTTGAATAGCATATGATTCAATATAAGAACTTTGAATGATTTATATATGAATTGTATATGAGTTTTATATATTTCTACTAATACCATACACTTTTGCATACTTTTGTCATGTAAAACTCTTTTAACAGTATTCATATATGACGCAAAAATCCCCTATAAGTTATATGTGTGCTATTTAGTATGAAATGGGCCATAATCGGTCTGATTTTGTATAGGACATGTATTGGCCTTTTATGAAACACAGAAGGTAATTCTGGCTGATTTAAGTAAGGAAGATATATGGTTGCAGTGTATGAACCATGCAGGTTTTTTTCATATGGGAGGTGAATCTGAGCAGAACTGTGTGTGTGTGTGTGTGTGTGTGTGTGTGTGTGTGTGTGTGTGTGTGTGTGTGTGTGTGTGTGTGTGTGTGTGTGTGTGTGTGTGTGTGTGTGTGTGTGTGTGTGTGTGTGTGTGTGTGTGTGTGTCCAAGTGTCCAAAATCATTAAAGAATCATTGCTATTGACTGACATTGAGACACACAGATCTCCTAATAATAATAAATACCTCCTCCCTCTGTCTCTCTATTTCTTTACATTTACACAGTTTTAATGAGTGAAACAATTCACCTTTTAATTAATCTAAACAGTATTTCACTAGTCTGTTGGAAAGGTAAAGTAATAACAATGAAAAGTTAAAATTAGTGAGGGAGAAAGTGCGCTGAGTGTCCGGCAGATGGCGCCAAATCTTCATTCAAGATCTCAGTGATGACGTTGGTATGGAATTAATTTTGATCCAATAATAATGAACATAACTTTTCAAGAAACTAATGAAAATATAAATTGAAACTGAATAAAATATCTTTGAAACTGAAAAAGAATAAATCGCAGGCAAATTTTTTGACTTCGTTTTTAATACACTGCATGTTTTGCTAACTATTTCTCATATTTCGTTCGCTGATCTGAACTTACAAATGCGCTTCCAGAGTTTTCATTTACGCTTCTGAAGTTTTCGTTTACGCTCCCAGAGTTTTCGTTTGCTGTTCTGACACATTTCTCTCGTGGGGGCGGGGCTAGTAGCAGTGTGCTCTTATTCGCTAAGAGTTTTTGATTGACAGCTTCTTCACCTGGAAGTGAAGACGTCAGTGCTGTGTTTATGTGTGGATGTGAGCGTCTGTAAGCGCAGCTTTCTATTTCATTTTAATGATATTAAGTTTATATCTGTATTTTTTTGCTGCTACACTATATTGTTGAGATGATTTCTTATAGAAGGAATAGTACAGACGAATGATATCATTATCATTAGCCATCGTCGCTATAAGGTTACTGGATAGCCTACTCGTGGTAAGTCAGATTTATTTATTTTTAATCAATACTATAGCCTACTAATACTATTTATAATACAGTACTGGCTTTTTTCAGGTGAGAGCCCATAACACTATACAGCTGTGTTGTCTTGATTTAACTTAGCCCAATCATTAGGCTACATGACTTGTTTATCTACATTCGGTTACAGTCTTCGATTATATCATATTTCCCCCCAGTCACCCCAAACAACATTGTGCTAGAGTACTGTACAGTATCTGTACTGTAGCCTACAGTACAAAAAGTACTGTATCAGTCAATGATGCCATTGGACCAGAGCGCTGTCAATCACTGCCTGATTCAACTTTGGCAATGTAAAGCCTTTTTTTTTTACCATGCCAATAAAGCTATTTAAACCTGAATTTCTCAATTGCTTTTTGTAGTTTTTGAAAAAGGAGAGAAACGACTTGACCACAGAACACGTCTCTGTTCATAATAATAAACACTCAATTATTTTGAAGTATCTTGAAAATTATTTAATTATTTTGAAATGATTTATTCTGATTACTTTTGTGTGATAAAGATGACTGATAGATAAAGCTAAAGCTATTATATGTAGCTAGTATGAGTAAATGCTTTTTCTGTGTCCATATTTGACTAATAATAATGCCAAAAATTGCACTTCAAATGAAAATTTCTGAGAAAAATGTTTAATCTTTAATAGTCTTTAATAATAAATATATGTCCAAATTAAAACCTTAATACATGCAAGTAATTATGACTGAAAACATCCAGCAACTGGGGAATACACAGCCATGGATATATGTTTATAGGGGTATACAGCCATCTACTGGTTACACAACAGTATTACATATGATAAATGCTTCATGACTCCCGAGGTAAATATTTAAGCTAGTACTGTAAAATCCCTTAAAACATTTATATAATTTGTTTGGAAAAAATATTGTAAATCTGCAACTTGTTACTGTATGTGGGGGTTCAAAGTAGTTTGTATTGTTAGATTATAATTCATTTCCTCTCTCATTTTCCAGGAGTGGAGCAACTTTTCCATAAACAAAATTCTGATGCTGACACAGAGGATGGAGTGATAGTACCAGAGATGTCCCTATCAGACAATAATCTTACTTTGTTCAGACACATCACCTTTGAATGACTGGGATCTTGATCTTCAGACACCTGATTTATTTTAATATAAAGTAGCAAATATTTCAATTTCCTCTAGATTAAAACAAAAACAGTTCACAAGTACACAAGAGGTTGCACTTTATTCTTATTAGTCTAGGCTGATCTTGGATTAGCATACCAATAGCATATGAATGTTGAGGGGAAAGTTCACCCAAAAATACAATTCTCACTTATTTTACTCTCCCTCATGCTGTCCCAGATGCATTTTACTTTCTTTCTACAGATAAACACGAATTAAGATTATAAGGAAAGTAATCCATCTCTGCGAGTCCTAAAGACGCTTTAAACCACACACAGTGAGCGTGACGGTAATCCATGCGACCTCAGTGAATGAGTCAATGCCTTCTGAAGTCAAACAATAGGCTAGATAAAAGAAATACTAATAATGTAAACTGTTTTAACTATTAAAAATCACTTCCGACCAACTGTCTTGCGTACATGGGTTACAATCCACTTGTATTATGGACTCACAGAGATGGATTATTTCCTTAAAAATCTTTGTCTATGTTTATGTGAAGAAGAAAGTCATATACATCTGGGATGGCATGAAGGAGTAAATGATGAGAGAATGCTCATGTTTTGGGTGGACTATCCTTGTACTGCTTGTATCCAGTCACTGCTTTGTTTCTTGTACTGCAACAGGAACTGCTCAAATAATCATAGCAACATTTAAAATGTATTTGAATTTTTAAAATGTATTCTGTATTTGTAATTTTTCATTTTGTATAGTAATGTATATGAGAATACTGTACATGTAGGCCTATATTATGCAGTTAATGTTTTGTGAATTCTGGTCTTTCCTGTCACAACATAATTGCATCCAAGACCTTCACTCTGATACTTGTGTATATGCTTTAGTGACAATAAAGAATGTAAATTTAATTGAATTCATATTTTCAATTACATTAATATAACTGGTTGTATAAGTCACAATTGAAATGGTTGATGATTGTTAAAATATATTTACAATTTTAAATCTTAGAAGATAGTATTAATTAAATGAAATAACTAAATACAATTATCAGTTAAAAAAAAATGTCAACAAGAACATTCTTTGTGTGACATATGTAATGAAATGCCCTTTGAGGTTTGTATCTGACAGAAGGCCACGATTGTAATTTTCATATTGTTTAAATTCCTCTTATTTAAGTGATAATTAATTTTGATGGTGTAAATGTATATCATGCTAACAATGAGTAGTGTGATGGCCATGGTTGCCAACCTTGATTACCTGAAGTGAAACTTTCTTGACGGCTGAATATATCACACACGTTTGCTAGTATTCTCTTTAAATTGTAACAGCTCAACCTAATCAGAGCCTAACATGCAGAATAATCATCAGGAATAAACAAATATTCTCCGAAAACATTGGACACTATACAATATTTTAAGTATTATATACAGTACTTTAATGTAATATTACACCTGAATAGACTGAATAGATCTCTTGTGCTCCTAAAAGCTTCTGTTGACAAAGTAGTAGCAGCAGGTAAATACAGATCAAATTAAAAAACAAACCTAACTTAATATCATTAAAATGAAATAGAAAGCTGCGCTTACAGACGCTCAAATCCACACATAAACACACCACTGACGTCTTCACTTCCAGGTGAAGAAGCTGTCAATCAAAACCTCAGTAGCCAATGAGAACACACTGCCACTAGCCCCGCCCCCACGAGAGAAACGTGTCAGAACAGCAAACGAAAACTCTGGAAGCGTAAACGAAAACTCTGGAAGCGCATTTGTAAGTTCAGATCAGCGAACGAAATATGAGAAATAGTTAGCAAAACATACAGTGTATTAAAAATGAAGTAAAAAAAAATTTGCCTGCGATTTATTCTTTTTCAGTTTCAAAGATATTTTATTCAGTTTCAATTTATATTTTAATTAGTTTCTTGAAAAGCTACGTTCATTATTATTGGAACAAAATTAATTCCATACGTTTGCTCTTTCGCTCGTACACCTGCCTGCAGATCGGGGCGGTGTGTGTGTGTGTGTGTTTGTGTGTTTACATTATTGTCATTTTCAGCACTTGTCTAAAAAGAAGGAATGAAACTAAGTCAGCATGTGCAAACTGAGCATTGCAGAAACAGGCCTGATGATGCGCCTTTACTTCTGTGTTATTGATGATAACAAAGAGTCGAGTGACTGGCGTATCGAAATATTGTTACTTTCCGTCTGTCAGATTGTTCCTCTTTCTGTCTGTACAACGATTTTGATCACAAAAAGCAGCTTTTTTGGGGAACTCGCAGTTAGAGTTACTTTAAAAATGTAAAGCAAGGTTTTTAAAAGGGTTTTACTCAGTTGATATTAGTACACATTTATATAAATTAGTGTATAGTATAAATGTTTTACTTTCATGTTTTGATTTTCAACAGATTGTTCTGCTCTTAATATAGTTTGGATCAGTCATATTTGTACGTTTTTGATCCTCTGAATTGAGCTGGAAGCGAAACACTGTACATGTCTCAAACGAAACCCCAGAACTGTTTCTCGTTTCTACTGGTGTTTATAAAGCCGGATCTGTCTTTCCTGCGTCTTCTCAGCGACAACTTTCCTGTGTTTTTCACATAAGGGTTCAAGCTTGCTAAACTTTCTCGACACACACTCAAATAAAGCAGCTTCAGGACAAAAATCGTTCAGCATTCGTCGTTTATTTTGAGCAAACTTTCGCCTGCAAAATAATGTCCAAAAGACGTCTTTTTAACGTCTTTGTCACAAAAGTCGTATGTTGAAAAGACGTCCATTGAGGAGCCAGAATGAAAGTTTTATAATGTATTTTTTTGACGTGTTCTGCACGACTGAGAAGATGTTCATGGACCATCCGTACAAGGTTAAAAACTAGCTCAAATGTGGTCAATGAGAACATATTTTCAGCATCATTTATGGTCTCATTTAGACATCATTTATACTGTTTCTGGATCAAATAAACACTCTCAGGATACAGTGAATTAAATGTATTATTTCAGTGTTTATTTCAATGTAATTTCCTTTTGTAATTGCAAAGCAACTCACAGACAGTTTGTGTGTGTCCAAAAATCATGAACATAAAAGACACATCTGTAAATCAGAAACCAGATCTGAAGGAAAGACTCTCTGGCTCAGACACTTGTGCTCTCCTTAATCACAGACATTAAATACAGATACTCTGACTATTTCTGTCAGACATCTACAGAAGATCTTAGTGAGAATTAACAGAGGTTTCGATGTTTGAAGTCACCATTGTGGTGATCAGTGTTTGCTTTAGTTGGGCTCTTGGTCCCGGTTCTTCTTGCGTTAGCTTTTCTTTGGCTGCTGTAACTGTGTGTTTGTAAAACAAAAGTATATATATATATATATATATATATATATATATATATATATATATATATATTTATATTATTTCTCCTCATTGTAATTGATAATGCATAAATCCGGCCCTGACTATAACAGAAGAGAACGGCTGCTCATGAGCTTGTATCTTCTGTGTTCGGACTCTTTCTGGGCTGGAAACTTTATAAGGAATGAATTACAGAAGTTTTCTAGCAAGAGGAAGGAAGAGAACAACAACTCAGAGGAGTTTTGATATTACATGAAGGATCTGAGTGCCGTCTGAAGGATTGAACATTCAGTCTCAGTGTTTCTGATGGAGTAAGAGACACACAACTGAACATTTACTGACTTCATGATCCTGAACTGTGATCCTGAGACTCAAACCTCAATCCATCAGGTCAAAGTTAAAGTTATAACACTGATTTATCTCTCTGTTAATGATCTTACTGCAGATTAAGATCAAGGTTCATCTGTACTGTTGAAGGTGGTTTACAGCTAAAATTAGATATAAAAGCAAATCACTATTACATGAATACAAAGAACAATGACAATTAAACATAGATTTACAGCTATTTACAAAACCAAGAAAACGTACATCAGAAAGAAACGGTCTCAACAACGAATGCAGAACGAGATTTAACTCTTAAATCACAGTCAGAAGATTCTCAGGAGTGTTTTTCTCTCACTGTTGATTATGTTTGTGAAACCACTGAATCCAGCTGAGATTCAGTCCTACTAGTGTCCTGATCTTCAGTCAGTAGAGGCTTCATCTCAAGAGATTCTGCTGGGTTCTGGTTCTGGCTCTGGCTCTGGTTCTGGTTCTGGTTCTGGTCCTGGTTTGATCCACTGGCTGGAGTTTCATCAGAACCTGCTGCAGTCTGTGTTCAGAATAAGACATGTATTTTAACATGTATTTTCAACAGTATCACAGCAGTGTTTCTCAGTCCTCGTAGAAAACACTTCACAGTTTTACCACATATAAACATTTGCTGTTCAGGATGTAGAGGATCAGGATGTGGTATTAGAGATATTACAGGTTTTACAGACTCAATAATCTGAAGTGTTGAAATAAAGGAAAGCGCTGATGTTCTCCAGGAGCAGGACTGAGAAACACTGATGATCTACACAACATCTGTGGAGAAAAGTGTTCAAATCCACAATGATTCTGATGCTAACCTGAGATTCCTGATCCTGAGATCCAGCGGCTCGAGGTCGACGAGACTTTATTGCCTTCTGTGTTCAAGACAAGACAGTTCATTTACACACAGATCTCCACTAATGCATTAATGTACACACAGATCTCCACTAATGCATTAATGTACACACAGATCTCCACTAATGCATTAATGTACACAGATCTCCACTAATGCATTAATGTACACACAGATCTCCACTAATGCATTAATGTACACACAGATCTCCACTAATGCATTAATGTACACACAGATCTCCACTAATGCATTAATGTACACACAGATCTCCACTAATGCATTCATGCACACACAGATCTCCACTAATGCATTAATGTACACACAGATCTCCACTAATGCATTAATGTACACACAGATCTCCACTAATGCATTAATGTACACACAGATCTCCACTAATGCATTAATGTACACACAGATCTTCACTAATGCATTAAAGTACACAGATCTCCACTAATGCATTAATGTACACACAGATCTCCACTAATGCATTAATGTACACACAGATCTCCACTAATGCATTAATGTACACAGATCTCCACTAATGTACACACAGATCTCCACTAATGTACACACAGATCTCCACTAATGTACACACAGATCTTCACTAATGCATTAAAGTACACAGATCTCCACTAATGCATTAATGTACACACAGATCTCCACTAATGCATTAATGTACACACAGATCTCCACTAATGCATTAATGTACACAGATCTCCACTAATGTACACACAGATCTCCACTAATGTACACACAGATCTCCACTAATGTACACACAGATCTCCACTAATGCATTAATGTACACACAGATCTCCACTAATGCATTAATGTACACAGATCTCCACTAATGTACACACAGATCTCCACTAATGCATTAATGTACACACAGATCTCCACTAATGCATTAATGTACACACAGATCTCCACTAATGTACACAGATCTCCACTAATGCATTAATGTACACACAGATCTCCACTAATGTACACACAGATCTCCACTAATGCATTAATGTACACAGATCTCCACTAATGTACACACAGATCTCCACTAATGCATTAATGTACACACAGATCTCCACTAATGTACACAGATCTCCACTAATGCATTAATGCACACACAGATCTCCACTAATGCATTAATGTACACACAGATCTCCACTAGTGCATTAATGTACACACAGATCTCCACTAATGTACACAGATCTCCACTAATGCATTAATGCACACACAGATCTCCACTAGTGCATTAATGTACACACAGATCTCCACTAGTGCATTAATGTACACACAGATCTCCACTAATGCATTAATGTACACACAGATCTCCACTAATGCATTAATGTACACACAGATCTCCACTAATGTACACAGATCTCCACTAATGCATTAATGTACACACAGATCTCCACTAGTGCATTAATGTACACACAGATCTCCACTAATGCATTAATGTACACACAGATCTCCACTAATGCATTAATGTACACACAGATCTCCACTAATGCATTAATGTACACAGATCTCCACTAATGCATTAATGTACACACAGATCTCCACTAATGCATTAATGTACACACAGATCTCCACTAATGCATTCATTTACACACAGATCTCCACTAATGTACACACAGATCTCCACTAATGCATTAATGTACACACAGATCTCCACTAATGCATTAATGTACACAGATCTCCACTAATGCATTAATGTACACAGATCTCCACTAATGCATTAATGTACACACAGATCTCCACTAATGCATTAATGTACACAGATCTCCACTAATGCATTAATGTACACACAGATCTCCACTAATGCATTAATGTACACAGATCTCCACTAATGCATTAATGTACACACAGATCTCCACTAATGCATTAATGTACACACAGATCTCCACTAATGCATTCATTTACACACAGATCTCCACTAATGTACACACAGATCTCCACTAATGCATTAATGTACACACAGATCTCCACTAATGTACACACAGATCTCCACTAATGTACACACAGATCTCCACTAATGCATTAATGTACACAGATCTCCACTAATGCATTAATGCACACACAGATCTCCACTAATGCATTAATGTACACACAGATCTCCACTAATGCATTAATGTACACACAGATCTCCACTAATGCATTAATGCACACACAGATCTCCACTAATGCATTAATGTACACACAGATCTCCACTAATGCATTAATGTACACACAGATCTCCACTAATGCATTAATGTACACACAGATCTCCACTAATGCATTAATGTACACACAGATCTCCACTAATGCATTAATGTACACACAGATCTCCACTAATGCATTAATGTACACACAGATCTCCACTAATGCATTAATGTACACACAGATCTCCACTAATGTACACACAGATCTCCACTAATGCATTAATGTACACACAGATCTCCACTAATGCATTAATGTACACAGATCTCCACTAATGCATTAATGTACACACAGATCTCCACTAATGCATTAATGTACACACAGATCTCCACTAATGCATTAATGTACACACAGATCTCCACTAATGCATTAATGTACACACAGATCTCCACTAATGCATTAATGTACACACAGATCTCCACTAATGTACACACAGATCTCCACTAATGCATTAATGTACACACAGATCTCCACTAATGCATTAATGTACACACAGATCTCCACTAATGCATTAATGTACACACAGATCTCCACTAATGCATTAATGTACACACAGATCTCCACTAATGCATTAATGTACACACAGATCTCCACTAATGCATTCATGTACACAGATCTCCACTAATGCATTAATGCACACACAGATCTCCACTAATGCATTAATGTACACACAGATCTCCACTAATGCATTAATGTACACACAGATCTCCACTAATGCATT